>NC_079408.1:2286418-2339929 GCF_029220125.1 Pseudoliparis swirei
CTGTGCAATGGGCTAGTATAGCCAGTAAAAAGATTAAAAGATGGAAAGTTCGTCATATTTAATGTAAAGTTGTGAATAAAGAAGTTTATTGTCAATAAATTACTATTGAACCTTTAGTTTATGATGTGAAATAATGACTTGATAAGCGTGTCATGTATCACACTAGTTTTTATTCTGATGACATTAATATACATATTAAAAGTTATATAAAAGTTGTAAAAAATTATTTGTTATACTATGAAAAGATTTTAAAAACATTATGAATCTAAAATATAAAAAATATAAATGTTTAAAAAGAACCAAGTATAACGTCACAGTAAAGCAGTGCTGTTCCTCGCTCCTCCACCAAGGGGAGTCAGCCTCTCTGAGTGAGAGGGCTTCTGGTCCTTCAGGTTCAGGACCGAGTCCCACAAGAGTCCAGAAGGATCCTGGAGAACTCCCATCCTACTGTAGACTCCAGGGACCACAAATAGCCCTCTAGTGGGGTAATATGGTACTACAAGCTCTCTAGTGGGGCAATATGGTACTACAAGCTCTCTAGTGGGGTAATATGGTACTACAAGCTCTCTAGTGGGGCAATATGGTACTACAAGCTCTCTAGTGGGGTAATATGGTACTACAAGCTCTCTAGTGGGGTAATATGGTACTACAAGCTCTCTAGTGGGGTAATATGGTACTACAAGCTCTCTAGTGGGGTAACATGGTACTACAAGCTCTCTAGTGGGGTAATATGGTACTACAAGCTCTCTAGTGGGGTAATGTGGTACTACAAGCTCTCTAGTGGGGTAATATGGTACTACAAGCTCTCTAGTGGGGTAATATGGTACTACAAGCTCTCTAGTGGGGTAACATGGTACTACAAGCTATCTAGTGGGGTAATATGGTACTACAAGCTCTCTAGTGGGGTAATGTGGTACTACAAGCTCTCTAGTGGGGTAATGTGGTATGACAAGCTTTCTAGTGGGGTAATAATAATTTTCTCTAATGGGGTAATGTGGTACTACAAGCTCTCTAGTGGGGTAATATGGTACTACAAGCTTTCTAGTGGGGTAATATGGTACTACAAGCTCTCTAGTGGGGTAACATGGTACTACAAGCTCTCTAGTTGGGTAATATGGTACTACAAGCTCTCTAGTGGAGTAATATGGTACTACAAGCTCTCTAGTGGAGTAATATGGTACTACAAGCTCTCTAGTGGGGTAACATGGTACTACAAGCTCTCTAGTGGGGCAATATGGTACTACAAGCTCTCTAGTGGGGTAATATGGTACTACAAGCTCTCTAGTGGGGCAATATGGTACTACAAGCTCTCTAGTGGGGTAACATGGTACTACAAGCTCTCTAGTGGGGTAATATGGTACTACAAGCTTTCTAGTGGGGTAATATGGTACTACAAGCTCTCTAGTGGGGCAATATGGTACTACAAGCTCTCTAGTGGGGTAATATGGTACTACAAGCTCTCTAGTGGGGCAATATGGTACTACAAGCTCTCTAGTGGGGCAATATGGTACTACAAGCTCTCTAGTGGGGTAATATGGTACTACAAGCTCTCTAGTGGGGTAACATGGTACTACAAGCTCTCTAGTGGGGTAATATGGTACTACAAGCTCTCTAGTGGGGTAACATGGTACTACAAGCTCTCTAGTGGGGTAACATGGTACTACAAGCTCTAGTGGGGTAATATGGTACTACAAGCCCTCTAGTGGGGTAATATGGTACTACAAGCTCTCTAGTGGGTAACATGGTACTACAAGCTCTCTAGTGGGGTAATATGGTACTACAAGCCCTCTAGTGGGGTAATGTGGTACCACAAGCTCTCTAGTGGGGTAACATGGTACTACAAGCTCTCTGGTGGGGCAATATGGTACTACAAGCTCTCTAGTGGGGTAATATGGCACTAAGCTCTCTAGTGGGGCAATATGGTACTACAAGCCCTCTAGTGGGGCAATATGGTACTACAAGCTCTCTAGTGGTACAATTTTCTAAGCTCTCTGGGGCAACATGGTACTACAAGCTCTCTAGTGGGGTAATATGGTACTACAAGCTTTCTAGTGGGGGTAATATGGTACACAAGCTCTCTAGTGGGGCAATGGTACACAAGCTCTCTAGTGGGGTAATATGGTACTAAGCTCTCTAGTGGGGCAATATGGTACTACAAGCTCTCTAGTGGGGCAATATGGTACTACAAGCTCTCTAGTGGGGTAATATGGTACTACAAGCTCTCTAGTGGGGTAACATGGTACTACAAGCTCTCTAGTGGGGTAATATGGTACTACAAGCTCTCTAGTGGGGTAACATGGTACTACAAGCTCTCTAGTGGGGTAACATGGTACTACAAGCTCTCTAGTGGGGTAATATGGTACTACAAGCTCTCTAGTGGGGTAATATGGTACTACAAGCCCTCTAGTGGGGTAATGTGGTACTACAAGCTTTCTAGTGGGGTAACATGGTACTACAAGCTCTCTAGTGGAGTAATATGGTACTACAAGCTCTCTAGTGGGGTAAAGCTTTCTAGTGGGGTAACATGGTACTACAAGCTCTCTAGTGGGGTAATGTGGTACTACAAGCTCTCTAGTGGGGTAATATGGTACTACAAGCTCTCTAGTGGGGTAATATGGTACTACAAGCTTTCTAGTGGGGCAATATGGTACTACAAGCTCTCTAGTGGGATAATGTGGTACTACAAGCTCTCTAGTGGGGTAATATGGTACTACAAGCTCTCTAGTGGGGCAATATGGTACTACAAGCTTTCTAGTGGGGTAACATGGTACTACAAGCTCTCTAGTGGGGTAATGTGGTATGACAAGCTTTCTAGTGGGGCAATATGGTACTACAAGCTCTCTAGTGGGGTAACATGGTACTACAAGCTTTCTAGTGGGGTAACATGGTACTACAAGCTCTCTAGTGGGGTAATGTGGTACTACAAGCTCTCTAGTGGGGTAACATGGTACTACAAGCTCTCTAGTGGGGTAATATGGCACTACAAGCGCTCTAGTGGGGTAACATGGTACTACAAGCTCTCTAGTGGGGTAACATGGTACTACAAGCTCTCTAGTGGGGTAATGTGGTACTACAAGCTCTCTAGTGGGGTAATATGGTACTACAAGCTTTCTAGTGGGTTAACATGGTACTACAAGCTTTCTAGTGGGGTAACATGGTACTACAAGCTCTCTAGTGGGGTAATGTGGTACTACAAGCTCTCTAGTGGGGTAATGTGGTACTACAAGCTCTCTGGTGGGGTAATATGGTACTACAAGCTTTCTTGTGGGGTAATATCAGGGGTGTCCAAACTTTTTGCAACGAGGGCCAATTGTGATAAAGTAAAGATGCCCGGGCGCCAATAGTTCCTTTAGACATTTTTTAAACCACAAAAGTTACATGAAAATACACTGTTATAAAACAATTTATTTTTACTGTCACAATTACTTTTATTTTTTAAATGACAATGTAACCACATATAATATAACCAAGTCTGCCTTTCATTCAGTCAGATAACAATGAAAACGCTGTATATAGAATACCTTACATTTCTATGAGTTACATAACGTTGCTTAATGAACATTTTAAACAGGAGTTATAAGTAATGCAAAGTGGTCTGTTATCATTACACTTAAAAACTAATACATTTTTCCCTCATCTTTTACTAGATCTTTTGAGAAAAGCAATAGTTTGTCACATCTACAGGTTTTTCACTGTTAATGACATGTTACCGTTCAACACACTTCACATTTAGCTGATTGTGGCAGCAATCAACCTGTTTTGCACTGAATACCTTTTCAAGATAATATCAATAAAGTGCAACCTGTGAAAAATTAAACAAAATAAGATCAAATATTTGGGCATAAAGAGTTTTACTGAGCGTTAGTTACACTGCATATCTTTTCAAAATAACAATAACGCGCAACCTTTGAAAAACAAAACCAGTGCAGATATGTGCGAGTCATCCCGTTTTACTCTATGTGTGATAAAATGGGCTTTCCACTACACCTCTTTTTAAAACGGGGTCGCAGGCTTGATACGGCCACTCTCCATAAAGCTCAATGTTGAGCTCTTGTTTTGAAGGGCAACAGCTGGAACGCTGAGGTAACACCTGGCAAGTCGCCAAGAATATCGTCTGTCGCGCATGCGCAGCGTAACCGGTTAACGCCGTAACGACACGTTTACACGAAAGTAGGCAACAGGCATTTCGCTCTTTATTTGTGAATGACTTCGTTTTATGTCCGTGTAGTTTGTAATACGTGAAGTTCTCAAACAAGGTCTTGAAATAAAAGAATCTGCATTCCCCCTCGCGCCCCACCTGGTCTCTTGAACCCGGAGCAGAGAGCGACTCTGAGACGACGTGTCTTCACCACCGTGGGAACGCAGAGGTGTGGGTTTGCTGTTCCCGCGACATATTGGACCTCTCTGCCGGCTGGCTGGAGCGCGCTCACCTGTCTGTGCGCACCTGTCTGTGCGCATGGGGGCGGAGCTCCGCTGCGATACCGAGAGCCAGGAGGAGTGTGAACGCCACCACGTAGAGACAGAAATGACATGCCGCTGTGTCGATACGATCAATAACAGACGACCGTTTAGTTAATAAAACAACCTGTTGTAACCTGGCGCTAGAGAGAACATTTCAGTGGGGCGGACCCCCACCCTGTTCTCATGGGAGGGGAAACACTAGTAATTCCCACCGCTCCTGAACGCGGCGGCCCTCACTGTCAACTTGTGTCCTTTTTTTTGCCGTCGCCATGGCAAATAGGTTTCGAGAAGGGTTCACGCCACGCAGAGCCAGAAACATGAGAGAGGAGGAATTACGTCTTTCAAGTTTTTATGATTTACTTATTCTGACAGATCTGGCGGGCCAGAAATAACACATTATATGACCGATGTCGCGGGCCGTATGAAATCTGACCGCGGGCCGGACTTTGGACACCCCTGAAGTCTAAGTACAACCACCATCTTCATGCTGCTGCTGTGTGCGGCCCTCCCCTCCCTCTTTATGGATTGGCTGGTTGGTTTGACATACATCAGCTCTGACCAATCGGACGTAAGAACAATAACTAGCTCCACCCTGCTGTGCGCGTAGAATTTCTGCCCTGCTGGAGTTGCTGGGCAGGCGGAGCCGTCTAGCAACGAGATTTGACCTGCGGCCCCGAGAGCCAATCACAGACGAGTATTCCAACGAGCTCCGCCCAGGTTTTCCGGCCGTGTTCACGCCCCCTCAGTAGAAATGACCAAGGGGGCGTGTTCGGAGGGCGTGTCCAGGCTCGAGCTCGAACCATTTTAAAAAAGAAGCAACGTCTCCAGTCGCTGCTTCAGGCACCAAACAACAACAATATCCCAAACTGATCCCCGGTCTGTCCCCCGGTGCGCTCCTCCTGTAGCCGGCCGCCTACTCACGTGAGTACCCTCTTATCGCCGGGTCAGGTTTCTCAGATCAGGGCTATGCCACTCAGAGCAGCAGCCTGGGAAAAAGGTCGCGAAAGTCGCTGTAAACGGGAATAAAATGGCCGTGCTCAGCTCCTTGTAAACACGAAACGCCCCTTGCGGAGCGGGACGACCAGGAAATGCCTTTGTTCCGTCTACACAACGCTAACCTCTCCGAAGCATAGCCATGCCCTAACCGCTCCAGAGCATAGCCGAACCCCAAATGACTCTAAAGCATAGCCGGCTCCTAACCTCTCCAGAGCATAGCCGGGTCCCTGTGTTGTAAATGCGTAGCTGCTGCTCCGTTGTTATTACACGTTGATGTAATAACGGGTTTAATATTGTGTCGCCTGTAGTTATAGCTCTCTATGTCTAGTTAGCGCTAGTTAATAGTCAGCAACTAGTCGTGGGGTTAGGGGGAGGGGCGGACTCTCTGCAGAGGGCGGGAAGCAAATGGTGGCCCATTGTTCTGTCGGAGCTAACGCGGCTAGGCTAACTGCGGGAGAGTCCAGGAGAAGCCGGGGTCCGGTTCTCCTCTACGGCGGCGCGACTCACGGGGGGACCGGGCCCTCGGGGTCGAGTCCGGGTCTAGTGGTCTGGGTCTCCTCTCTGATCAAACGGCTCCTCTCTGTTCTCTTTGTTCCACTGCTGGTGTTTCAGTTAGATTATGAATATCATTAATCATATTGATTTCTACATTTTTACTATAAACAAAGCCACATGGTTTTTATAGTTTCATTCAAATTAAATAAAGATTGTATAATATTTTTTTTTCATCTTCTGGTCTATTGATTTTATATATATATAGTGTGTGTGTGTATATATATATATATATATATATATACACACACACACAAATACTATTTGTGTGTGTGTGTATGTATATATATACACAATTCTCAATGTGATGACTGAAGTGGCCGAGTGCCTGTGACATGTGACTTAGTGCCTGTGACCTGTGGCCTGGTACATGTGACCTGTGACCTGGTGCCTGTGACCTGTGGCCTGGTGGCTGTGACATGTGACCTGTGGCTTAGTGCCTGTGACCTGGTGGCTGTGACCTGTGACCTAGTGGCTGTGACCTAGTGGCTGTGGCCTAGTGCCTGTGACCTCTGACCTGGTGGCTGTGACCTAGTGCCTGTGACCTGTGGCCTGGTGGCTGTGACCTAGTGCCTGTGACCTAGTGCCTGTGACCTGTGACCTAGTGCCTGTGACCTCTGACCTGGTGGCTGTGACCTAGTGCCTGTGACCTCTGACCTGTGTCTGGTTGTGATGATCTCCTGTGGTCCTCCAGGCTGCCAGTATGATGCGTAAAGACGTCAACAAGCCCAAGGGGAAGACGTCGGCCTACGCCTTCTTCGTCCAGACGTGTCGAGAAGAGCACCGGAAGAAGCACCCGGAGCAGTCCGTCAACTTCACCGAGTTCTCCAAGAAGTGCTCCGAGAGATGGAAGGTGAGACGGGTGGACAGGAGACCTGGGTAAATGGACCTGTTCTTTTTAAGTGCTTTAACACAACATGACATCATTCACCCCTTCACACCCTGGTGGGAGGAGCTACGGTTCCACCTGGTGGGAGGAGCTACGGTTCCTCCTCATCAGCAGTAACTCACAGGCCATAGAACAGGGAGACGTGTGGGGACCAGAGACACTTGGTGGTGAGCCGGCGGGGTCAAAGGTCAAAGGTCGCCCGCTGATCGATGTCTTTTCAGGGTCTGACTGCCGGTGATAAGAAGTGTTTCGAGGACATGGCGAAAACTGACAAGGTGCGCTACAACAACGAGATGAGGGACTACGTCCCGCCCAAGGGCTATGGCAAGAAGGGCCGCAAGAAGAAGGACCCCAACGCGCCCAAGAGACCCCCGTGAGTCTCCAGACCAGCAGGCCCGGCCCTGGGGACATCCAGCCCGCTCACCCTGTGTGTGTGTGTGTGTCTCTGTGTGTGTGTGTCTCTCTGTGTGTGTGCGTGCGTGTGCAGCTCTGCGTTCTTCGTGTTCTGCAGCGAGTACCGGCCCAGCGTGAAGCAGCAGACCCCGGGTCTGTCCATCGGGGACTGCGCCAAGAAGCTGGGAGAGATGTGGGGCAAACTGACGCAGAGCGACAAGGTGCCCCACGAGGAGAAGGCCCAGAAGTTCCGCGAGAAGTACGACCGCGTGAGTACAGGGGGTGGGGGGGTGTCTGTCAGTGTGTGTGTTTGTGTCTGTCAGTGTGTCTGTGTCAGTGTGTGTGTCTGTCAGTGTGTTCTGGAGGCTCCTCCCTAAACACGCTGTTCTCCAGGACATGGTGGCGTACCGCGGCGGTGGAACAACGTACGCCAGGAACCCCGGATCTTCAGCTCAGGGAGGAGACGAAGCGGAGGATGACGAGGCAGAGGACGAGGACGACGATGATGACGAGTAGAGGGGTGCAGCTGGATGAGAGAGGTGTGTGTGTGTGTGTGTGTGTGTTTCAGAAGGTCACGTGAAGGTTCACCTCAATAAAACATGTAACGACTCATTTCAATCGGCAGTAAACTGTCTCCAGCTGGTCACATGACTCAGTTTATTTATACAGCCCTCTGGAACACACACAGGGTGTGTGTGTTGGAGGTTATCAGACGTTAAACTGTTGAATACCAGGAGACAGTACAGTACAACCCCCCCTCACTGTTACCATGGTTACCCCAGCACCCCCCCCCCCCCCCCTGTGTGGTACCATGGAGACCCCCCCCCTTCCTGCTCTTCTTCATGATGATGTTGTTGTTTTTTATTTTCTTACTGGAGGTTTATTGAGTTTTTATGTTCTTTGTTCAGTGTAGAAACTTTTCTAATAAAACAACTGAGGGGAAAACACGTGTCTTTGTTGTCCTTCACGGAGGACAGACCTCTAGACAGACCTCTAGACCGACCTCTGGACAGACCTCTAGACCGTCCTCTGGACAGACCTCTAGACAGACCTCTGGACAGACCTCTAGACCGACCTCTGGACCGTCCTCTGGACAGACCTCTAGACCGACCTCTGGACCGTCCTCTGGACAGACCTCTAGACCGACCTCTGGACAGACCTCTAAGACAGACCTCTAGACCGACCTCTGGACAGACCTCTAAGACAGACCTCTGGACCGTCCTCTAGACAGACCTCTGGACAGACCGTCTCCTGGACCGTCCTCTGGACAGACCTCTAGACCGACCTCTAAGACAGACCTCTGGACAGACCTCTAGACCGACCTCTGGACAGACCTCTAGACCGACCTCTGGACAGACCTCTAAGACAGACCTCTGGAACGTCCTCTAGACCGACCTCTGGACCGACCTCTAAGACAGACCTCTGGACAGACCGTCTCCTGGACCGTCCTCTGGACAGACCTCTAGACCGACCTCTAAGACAGACCTCTGGACAGACCTCTAGACCGACCTCTAAGACAGACCTCTAGACCGACCTCTGGACAGACCGTCTCCTGGACCGTCTTCTGGACAGGCCGTCCTTCTGTTCTGGGTTCATATTCGTGGTTCTGCTGGTCCGTCTCTGGCAGGAAGTAGAACCAGACCCAGTCACAACTCGTGGATGTTTATATATTTCTTAATGTAAACATGATATTGTTGACGAGGTCTTTTCTAACACAAGGAGATCTGAGGGAGAGAGACCTCCACATGCCACAGAGAGAGAGAACCGGCTGTCATATTGATTTATATTAATATTTCTATTATTAGTGTTACTGTTATTATTGCTGCTGAAGGCTGTCGGTCAACCGGAGGATGAGATGGGGAACCAGGGAGACGGATCCGCGCTCTGCGGCTCCTCCCACAAACCGTGTGACGTCACGCCGCCGATCACAGAGGGGCTTCATCCGGGGAACCCCGCCCCCTCAGTCGGTGACGCGTCACGTGTTTATCACAGTACTATGACTCACAGCAGCAACAACCGTGATCAGCAGGGGGCGCTGTGTTTAGCTCGGTAACGCAGCCAGGAGGAGCAGGAGGAGGAGGAGGTGCTGTCAGCGGGCTGAAGAGCATTTCAGGTGTTTTAAGGAAACTTTCTGTGTCAGTCTGTCTGATATTGAATGTGTGACGTACCCGGAGGTTAGCTCGCTACACGTTAGCTCCCTGAATGCTAACTGCCAGCTTCTCCTCCGCTAGCCGTTAGCATCCAGTCCGAAGGTAAACACGTTTCTATTATTGGACACGCGTTCCTCTGTTGACCTCCGTGACCCGTCGGGCCGTCGTCCTCAGCGTGAGTCCGTCTGACTCCCCGGGCTCCGTGTCCGGCTGCAGAAAGAGACCGAGTCACGTGCTCTGAACCGGCGTGACGTAATAATGTATATACAAGTAGTAATAATGCAGTATTAAACTGTAGTATTGATGTATTACTGTAGTATTAACCTGTAGTATTACTGTAGTATTGATGTGTGATCATCAGGGCTACGGTTGCCATGGCGACCAAGGCAGACCAGATGCCTTCCCCTGATGAAGGGCTCTTGAAGCCCCTCCCCCCTCACCGCCGCCGGGCCACCTCAAATGTTGGCAGGCGGGGTCAGAGAGCAAAGAGGCGGGGCCCCGGCAATAAGAGGCGGGGCCAGGAGGAGAAGAGGCGGGGCCAGGAGGGCGTGACGGTGAATAGAATAGAATAGAATATACACTTTTATTAATCCCCAAGGGGAAATTAGTTCTCTGCATTTAACCCATCCTTAGTTATTAAGGAGCAGTGGGCTGCGGTGAAGCGCCCGGGAAGCAACTGGGGGTTCAGCGCCTTGCTCAAGGACACTTCGACTTGCAACTAATGGGGAGAGCGGGGATCGAACCCACAACCCTGCGGTTGCAGGACGGCCCTCTTACCCCACTGAGCTAAAGCCGCCCCAAAAGGGACGAGCGGCGGGAAGCGGCGCTGGGACAAGAAGCACTACTGCGTTCTGCCGCCACCGCAGGTGAAGATCGCTCGCCACCTGCTGGCCAAACAGGCGAGCAACAGGAAGCAGCGCCACCTGCTGCTGGAGCAACTGCACTGCAGGGGCAACGACATGCACAACATCCAGGTTCCTGACCCGTCTACCTGACCTCCTGTCTGCCTGACCTCCTGTCTGTCTACCTGTCTGCCTGACCTCCTGTCTGCCTGACCTCCTGTCTGCCTGTCCTCCTGTCTGTCTACCTGTCCTCCTGTCTGCCTGACTTCCTGTCTGTCCTCCTGTCTGCCTGACCTCCTGTCTGTCTGCCTGACCTCCTGTCTGTCTACCTGTCTGTCTGCCTGTCCTCCTGTCTGTCTACCTGTCTGCCTGACCTCCTGTCTGTCTACCTGTCCTCCTGTCTGCCTGACCTCCTGTCTGTCTACCTGTCTGCCTGACCTCCTGTCTGCCTGACCTCCTGTCTGTCTGCCTGACCTCCTGTCTGTCTACCTGTCTGTCTGCCTGTCCTCCTGTCTGTCTACCTGTCTGCCTGACCTGTCTGTCTACCTGTCCTCAGGTGATCCGACAGGGCTGTGGGGAGCTGGTCCCGTGGCGTCAGCCCTCTGAGGACGTGGAGGCCAGGAACTACCTGCCCTGTCCGCTCTGCCTCGGCTTCTTCCTCCGCCGACCTCTGGAAACATCAGGCCTGCTGTCGGCAGAAGATGACCTCTGACCTCTCCACAGACTCCGCCTCCGCAGAGGTCAAGAACCGAGCCTCTGACTCCACAGGTGAGTCGGCCTGCGATCCAGCGGTGGAGGATCCACCTTCTGACCTCTCGGACCGGACCGGGACATCTGAGACCGAGCGGCTCGTGACCTCTGACCTCATTGGCTTTTACCTGCGAAGGTTGTATTGCAGGTACAGTGACAAGGTAGTTGCTGTTAGCTCAAACCTTATCTTTACTTCACCTGGTTCACTGTTTCTTCAACACAGCTTCTCTGCTCTGCTTTGTTACGCCCTGTCAGTATCTAAGATAGTAAGTCGAAATTATGAGATAGTGAAGTCATAATTATGAGATAGTATCTCATAATTATGACTTCAGGATCTTAATTTTTTTATCACAGTGGCGGAAACGGGCTTCCATAGGGACCCGACCGACACAAACCCTGTAAGCATGTTGCTGTTCATTTCTCTTCATTCACCACTAGGGGGCCCGTGTTGTCCTGCAGTGGATGTTCTCTTCAAAGAGTTCAGAGCCTCTGGAGGAGAGTCACAAACATCGGGCCCTTGAATTGAGATCCGCAGGCAGCAAGAGGTCTCCTTCAGCCGGTTGGATGTTTGTCTGGACCTCAAATACATAAACTGTGAGGCTTTAGAAGTGAAAGCTGATATGCACCTGCAAAATCATTAATTCAAAATCATTATTTTGACTTTTCATCATTATTTTGATTTTTCATCATTTTTCACTTTTTATAATTATTTTGACTTTTCATCATTATCTTGACTTCATCATTTTTATGTCCGTCTGCCTGCCTGCCTGCCTGCCTGTGTACATGTCTGTTTGTCTACCTGTCTCTGTCTGTCTGTGTACCTGTCTCTCTCAGGCGTGCTGGTGGCCGTGTTGATCTGTCTGTACCTTGACTTTTCATCATTATTTTGACTTTTCATCATTATTTTGACTTTTCATCATTATTTTTTGACTTCATCATTATTTTGACTCTAAAAAACGCAGCCGCACCAAAAGCGCCTTGTCGAAAACCTGGGTTCTGGAGGTCCAGGGTTCTAGAGGTTCTGGAGGTTCTGGAGGTCCTGGGTTCTAGAGGTTCTGGAGGTCCAGGGTTCTAGAGGTTCTGGAGGTCCTGGGTTCTGGAGGTTGTGGGTTCTGGAGGTTCTAGAGGTCCTGGGTTCTGGGGGTTCTGGAGGTCCTGGGTTCTGGAGGTTCTGGAGGTCCTGGGTTCTTGAGGTTCTGGAGGCCCTGGGTTCTAGAGGTTCTGGAGGTCCTGGGTTCTGGAGGTTGTGGGTTCTGGGGGTTCTGGAGGTCCTGGGTTCTGGAGGTTCTGGAGGTCCTGGGTTCTGGGGGTTCTGGAGGTCGTGGGTTCTTGAGGTTCTGGAGGTTGTGGGTTCTGGAGGTTCTAGAGGTCCTGGGTTCTGGAGTTCCTGGGTTCTGGAGGTCCTGGGTTCTAGAGGTTCTGGAGGTCCTGGGTTCTTGAGGTTCTAGAGGTCCTGGGGGTTCTGGAGGTCCTGGGTTCTAGAGGTTCTGGAGTTCCTGGGTTCTGGGGGTTCTGGAGGTCGTGGGTTCTGGAGGTTCTAGAGGTCCTGGGGGTTCTGGAGGTCCTGGGTTCTAGAGGTTCTGGAGTTCCTGGGTTCTAGAGGTTCTGGAGGTCCTGGGTTCTGGTGGAGAGGGTGGAGTTGTTATGAACATGTGGTCAGGATGTAATCTGAAACCCGCTCCAGACCCGAGGCTCGCTCCCGACATGTTTCATCATGGCTTTGATTGGCCGAGAGGATTCCACCCACGAGGGTCTGGTACGCATGCGCAGTCGTGGAGGGAGGGAGGGGCTTGTGTTCGTAAAGTTTGGGGTTAGTTTATATTTCACTTAAAGACTCGTTCTGACTTCCTGCTGGAGAACTCCTCAACGGGCGGTCAGACAGACAGGCGGTCAGACAGGCGGTCAGACAGACAGGCGGTCAGACAGGCGGTCAGACAGACAGGCGGTCAGACAGGCGGTCAGACAGACAGGCGGTCAGACAGACAGGAGCAGTTCTGACATCCAGGCATGAAGCTGGAGTTCGCCCCGCTGAACGTGCCGCTGCAGAGGAGGCTGCAGACCGCCGCCACGCTGCAGTGGGTCTTCTCCTTCCTGGCGCTAGGTAACCTGTCTGTCTGACCGCCTGTCTGACTGCCTGTCTGACCACCTGTGTGTCTGACCGCCTGTGTGTCTGACCACCTGTCTGACTGCCTGTCTATATGTCTGACCGCCTGTCTGTCTGACCGCCTGTGTGTCTGACCACTTGTCTGACTGCCTGTCTGTCTGACCGCCTGTGTGTCTGACCACCTGTGTGTCTGACCGCCTGTCTGACTGCCTGTCTGACCACCTGTGTGTCTGACCGCCTGTGTGTCTGACCACCTGTCTGTCTGCCTGTCTATATGTCTGACCACCTGTGTGTCTGACCGCCTGTGTGTCTGACCACCTGTGTGTCTGACCGCCTGTCTGACTGCCTGTCTGACCACCTGTGTGTCTGACCGCCTGTGTGTCTGACCACCTGTCTGTCTGCCTGTCTATATGTCTGACCGCCTGTCTGTCTGACCGCCTGTGTGTCTGACCACCTGTGTGTCTGACCGCCTGTCTGACTGCCTGTCTGACCACCTGTGTGTCTGACCGCCTGTCTGTCTGACCACCTGTGTGTCTGACCGCCTGTGTGTCTGACCACCTGTGTGTCTGACCGCCTGTGTGTCTGACCACCTGTCTGTCTGACCGCCTGTGTGTCTGTCTACCAGGCTGAGGAGTTCAACCCAATGGATGATGAAGGTGATGAGGAAGGAGCAGTCGTGTTCCTCCTGAGAACACAGGTCACATGACTGCTTCTTCACCATCATCAGCTTGTAACGCTGTCTGTCTGATCACCTGTCTGTCTCTCAGCTCAGTGCTGTCTTGCTGCCTTCGTGCTCTTGGCGCTCTCTGATTGGTGGACTGTGGCCCTGCTGTATGCTGGTTGGCTGTGGCTGGACTGGGACACGCCCACATGCGGGGGTCGGAGGTCACAGTGGGTCAGGAGCTGGAGCGTCTGGGACTACTTCAGGGACTACTTCCCCCTGACGGTGAGGATCAATACACATCATCAGCCTGATTGATTTTGAGGAGATCAATACACCTGATCAGGATGATTGATGATTATTGATTTTGTTTCTCCAGCTGATTAAATCTGTTGATCTGGAACCAAATAAAAACTACATCTTTGGATTTCATCCCCACGGTGAGAACCAGAGCTGTCTGTCTGTCTCTCTGTCTCTGTACCCGTCTGTCTGTGTACATGTTGACCTGTCTGTGTACCTGTCTGTCTACCTGTCTGTCTCTCAGGCGTGCTGGTGGCGGGGGCGTTTGGTAACTTCTGTACCGAGGCCTCCGGGTTCTCTCGCCTGTTCCCGGGCCTCAGGTCTCACCTCCTGATGCTGCCCTTCTGGTTCAGGGTCCCTCTGTTCAGGGACTACATCATGTGTGGAGGTAAACACCTGCCTGCCTGCCTGTCTGTCTGCCTGTCTGTCTGCCTGTCTGTCTGTCTGCCTGTCTGTCTGTCTGCCTGTCTGTCTGCCTGCCTGCCTGTCTGTCTGTCTGCCTGCCTGCCTGTCTGTCTGCCTGTCTGTCTGTCTGTCTGTCTGGCTGCCTGTCTGTCTGTCTGTCTGTCTGTCTGCCTGCCTGTCTGCCTGTCTGTCTGCCTGTCTGTCTGTCTGCCTGTCTGTCTGCCTGTCTGTCTGTCTGACTGCCTGTCTGCCTGCCTGTCTGCCTGTCTGTCTGTCTGCCTGCCTGTCTGTCTGTCTGTCTGTATAGTTTTATATAGTTATAATATTCTAGTTGTTTATTCATATAAATCATAACACTGCATGAAACAGATGTAGAACAGAATGTGAACAAAGCCAGGTCCAGGTCTGAACCAGGTCCAGGTCTGATCCAGGTCCAGGTCTGAACCAGGTCCAGGTCTGATCCAGGTCCAGGTCTGAACCAGGTCCAGGTCTGAACCAGGTCCAGGTCTGATCCAGGTCCAGGTCTGAACCAGGTCCAGGTCTGAAAGAGGTCTCTGTTTGTACAGAGTCAACACTGGCGACAGGTCAGCAGGAGGAGGCAGAGAGCTGCTCTCTGATTGGCTGTCGGGTTCATCCCTGTTTGGTCTCTAGTTTTCTCAGAGGTGCCTGCCTCTGAGCCAAGGCATTACAGGGGCGCGGCCTCTAGTGGGCACCAAGGCATTACAGGGGCGCGGCCTCTGGTGGGCGCAAGGCATTACAGGGGGGCGCGGCCCTCTAGTGCGGCACCAAGGCATTACAGGGGGCCTCTAGTGGGGTGCCAAGGCATTACAGGGGCGTGGCCTCTAGTGCGGCACCAGGGCATTACAGGGGGGCGTGGCCCTCTTGTGGGGCACCAAGGCATTACAGGGGGGCGTGGCCCTCTGGTGGGCGCCAAGGCATTACAGGGGGGCGTGGCCTCTAGTGGGGCCAAGGCATTACAGGGGCGTGGCCTCTGGTGGGCACCAAGGCATTACAGGGGCGTGGCCTCTGGTGGGGCACCAAGGCATTACAGGGGGCGTGGCCTCTAGTGGGGCCAAGGCATTACAGGGGGCGTGGCCTCTAGTGGGGCACCAAGGCATTACAGGGCGTGGCCTCTGGTGGGCGCCAAGGCATTACAGGGGGCGGCCTCTAGTGGGGCACCAAGGCATTACAGGGGGCGGCCTCTGGTGGGGCACCAAGGCATTACAGGGGCGTGGCCTCTGGTGGGCACCAAGGCATTACAGGGGCGTGGCCCTCTAGTGGGGCGCCAAGGCATTACAGGGGGGCGCGGCCCTCTAGTGGGGCACCAAGGCATTACAGGGGGGGGGGCCTCTAGTGGGGTGCCAAGGCATTACAGGGGGGCGTGGCCCTCTAGTGGGGCACCAAGGCATTACAGGGGGGCGTGGCCCTCTAGTGGGGCACCAAGGCATTACAGGGGGGCACGGCCCTCTAGTGGGGCGCCAAGGCATTACAGGGGGGGCGTGGCCCTCTAGTGGGGCACCAAGGCATTACAGGGGCGTGGCCTCTAGTGGGCGCCAAGGCATTACAGGGGGGGCGTGGCCCTCTAGTGGGGCACCAAGGCATTACAGGGGGGCGTGGCCCTCTAGTGGGGCACCAAGGCATTACAGGGGGGCGTGGCCCTCTAGTGGGGCACCAAGGCATTACAGGGGCGGCCTCTGGTGGGGCACCAAGGCATTACAGGGGCGGCCCTCAGTGGGGCGCCAAGGCATTACAGGGGCGTGGCCTCTAGTGGGGCACCAAGGCATTACAGGCGTGGCCCTCTGGTGGGGCACCAAGGCATTACAGGGGCGTGGCCTCTGGTGGGCACCAAGGCATTACAGGGGCGTGGCCTCTGGGGGCACCAAGGCATTACAGGGGGCCCTCTGGTGGGGCACCAAGGCATTACAGGGGCGTGGCCCTCTGGTGGGCGCCAAGGCATTACAGGGGCGTGGCCTCTAGTGGGGCACCAAGGCATTACAGGGGCGTGGCCTCTAGTGGGGCACCAAGGCATTACAGGGGGCGTGGCCTCTAGTGGGGCACCAAGGCATTACAGGGGCGTGGCCCTCTGGTGGGGCACCAAGGCATTACAGGGGGCGTGGCCTCTAGTGGGGCACCAAGGCATTACAGGGGGCGGCCTCTAGTGGGGCACCAAGGCATTACAGGGGCGTGGCCTCTGGTGGGGCACCAAGGCATTACAGGGGCGTGGCCTCTAGTGGGGCACCAAGGCATTACAGGGGCGGCCTCTAGTGGGGCACCAAGGCATTACAGGGGGGCCTCTGGTGGGGCCAAGGCATTACAGGGGCCCTCAGTGGGGCGCCAAGGCATTACAGGGGGGCGTGGCCTCTAGTGGGCGCCAAGGCATTACAGGCGTGGCCTCTGGTGGGCGCCAAGGCATTACAGGGGGGCCTCTAGTGGGCGCCAAGGCATTACAGGGTGGCCTCTGGTGGGCGCCAAGGCATTACAGGGGGCTCTAGTGGGCGCCAAGGCATTACAGGGGCGTGGCCCTGGTGGGCGCCAAGGCATTACAGGGGGGCTCTAGTGGGGCACCAAGGCATTACAGGGGGCTCTGGGGCGCCAAGGCATTACAGGGGTGGCCCTCTGGTGGGCGCCAAGGCATTACAGGGGGCTCTAGTGGGCGCCAAGGCATTACAGGGGCGTGGCCCTCTGGTGGGCGCCAAGGCATTACAGGGGGCTCTGGTGGGCACCAAGGCATTACAGGGGCACGGCCTCTAGTGGGCGCCAAGGCATTACAGGGGGGCCCTCTGGTGGGCACCAAGGCATTACAGGGGCCGTGGCCCTCTGGTGGGGCACCAAGGCATTACAGGGGCGCGGCCCTCTAGTGGGGCACCAAGGCATTACAGGGGGGCGTGGCCCTCTAGTGGGGCACCAAGGCATTACAGGGGGGCGTGGGGCGCCAAGGCATTACAGGGGGGCGTGGCCTCTGGTGGGGCACCAAGGCATTACAGGGGGCGGCCCTCTGGTGGGGCACCAAGGCATTACAGGGGCGCGGCCCTCTGGTGGGGCACCAAGGCATTACAGGCGTGGCCCTCTGGTGGGCGCCAAGGCACTACAGGGGGCGTGGGCGCCAAGGCATTACAGGGGCGTGGCCTCTGGTGGGCGCCAAGGCATTACAGGGGCGCGGCCTCTAGTGGGGCACCAAGGCATTACAGGGGGTGGCCCTCTGGTGGGCACCAAGGCATTACAGGGCGTGGCCTCTGGTGGGGCACCAATGCATTACAGGGGGCCTCTAGTGGGGCACCAAGGCATTACAGGGGCGTGGCCTCTGGTGGGGCACCAAGGCATTACAGGGGGGCCTCTAGTGGGGCACCAAGGCATTACAGGGGCGGCCCTCTGGTGGGGCGCCAAGGCATTACAGGGGGCTCTGGTGGGCGCCAAGGCATTACAGGGCGCCTCTAGTGGGGCGCCAAGGCATTACAGGGGGGCGTGGCTCTCTAGTGGGGCGCCAAGGCATTACAGGGGCGTGGCCTCTAGTGGGGCACCAAGGCATTACAGGGGCCCTCTGGTGTGGGCACCAAGGCATTACAGGGGCGTGGCCTCTGGTGGGTCACCAAGGCATTACAGGGGGGCGTGGCCCCCTAGTGGGGCACCAAGGCATTACAGGGGGCCTCTAGTGGGGCACCAAGGCATTACAGGGGGCGGCCTCTGGTGGGCGCCAAGGCATTACAGGGGCTCTAGTGGGCGCCAAGGCATTACAGGGGCCTCTAGTGGGCGCCAAGGCATTACAGGGGCGTGGCTCTCTAGTGGGCGCCAAGGCATTACAGGGGGCTCTAGTGGGCGCCAAGGCATTACAGGGGGCGGCCCTCTAGTGGGCGCCAAGGCATTACAGGGGCGCCCTCAGTGGGGCACCAAGGCATTACAGGGGGCGTGGCCTCTGGTGGGGCACCAAGGCATTACAGGGCGTGGCCCTCTGGTGGGCGCCAAGGCATTACAGGGGGCTCTGGTGGGCGCCAAGGCATTACAGGGGTGGCCTCTGGTGGGCGCCAAGGCATTACAGGGGGCTCTAGTGGGCGCCAAGGCATTACAGGGGCGGCCTCTGGTGGGCGCCAAGGCATTACAGGGGGCTCTAGTGGGGCACCAAGGCATTACAGGGGCGGCTCTCTGGTGGGCGCCAAGGCATTACAGGGGTGGCCCTCTAGTGGGGCGCCAAGGCATTACAGGGGGGGGGGCTCTAGTGGGGCGCCAAGGCATTACAGGGGGGCGTGGCCCTCTAGTGGGGCGCCAAGGCATTACAGGGGGGGGGGGGGCTCTAGTGCGGCACCAAGGCATTACAGGGGGGCACGGCCCTCTAGTGGGGCGCCAAGGCATTACAGGGGGGCGCGGCCCTCTAGTGGGGCACCAAGGCATTACAGGGGGCCGTGGCCCTCTAGTGGGGCACCAAGGCATTACAGGGGGGGCGCGGCCCTCTAGTGGGGCACCAAGGCATTACAGGGGCGTGGCCTCTGGTGGGGCACCAAGCCATTACAGGGGGGGGGGGCGCGCCAGGGCATTACAGGGGGGCCCTCTGGTGGGGCACCAAGGCATTACAGGGGGCGCGCCCTCTAGTGGGGCACCAAGGCATTACAGGGGCGGCCCTCTAGTGGGGCACCAAGGCATTACAGGGGGCGTGGCCTCTGGTGGAGGGCGTGGCCAAGGCATTACAGGGGCGTGGCCTCTAGTGGGCGCCAAGGCATTACAGGGGCGCGGCCTCTAGTGGGGCACCAAGGCATTACAGGGGCGTGGCCTCTAGTGGGGCACCAAGGCATTACAGGGGCGTGGCCTCTAGTGGGGCACCAATGCATTACAGGGGGCCTCTAGTGGGGCACCAAGGCATTACAGGGGGCGTGGCCTCTGGTGGGGCACCAAGGCATTACAGGGGGCCTCTAGTGGGGCACCAAGGCATTACAGGGGCGGGCCTCTGGTGGGCGCCAAGGCATTACAGGGGGCTCTAGTGGGCGCCAAGGCATTACAGGGGGCCTCTGGTGGGCGCCAAGGCATTACAGGGGCGTGGCTCTAGTGGGCGCCAAGGCATTACAGGCGTGGCCCTCTGGTGGGGCACCAAGGCATTACAGGGGGCCTCTGGTGTGGGCACCAAGGCATTACAGGGGCGTGGCCTCTAGTGGGGCACCAAGGCATTACAGGGGCGTGGCCTCTGGTGGGGCACCAAGGCATTACAGGGGGCCTCTGGTGGGGCACCAAGGCATTACAGGGGCGGCCCTCTGGTGGGCCAAGGCATTACAGGGGGCTCTGGTGGGCGCCAAGGCATTACAGGGGGCCTCTGGTGGGCGCCAAGGCATTACAGGGGCGTGGCTCTCAGTGGGCGCCAAGGCATTACAGGGGGGGCTCTAGTGGGGCGCCAAGGCATTACAGGGGGGCGCGGCCCTCTAGTGGGGCGCCAAGGCATTACAGGGGGGCGCGGCCCTCTAGTGGGGCACCAAGGCATTACAGGGGGGCGTGGCCCTCTAGTGGGGCACCAAGGCATTACAGGGGGGCGTGGCCCTCTAGTGGGGCACCAAGGCATTACAAGGTATCTTATTAGATATCATTATATAATGTATTAGTGTAATGAAGTGATTCATCCCTTCAGGACCTTCTTCACCTGCGTCATGTGACACCATCATGTGACACCGTCATGTGACACCTGGTGGACAGACTGTAGAACTGCTTCAATGCATGGTGAATCCAAACCGTCTGTCTGTCACCTGTCTGTCTGCCAGGCCTGGTGTCCAGCTGTAAGGCCAGCCTGTCTCACCTCATCAGTCGCCCAGCAGGAGGGAACGTCGCTGTCATCGTGGTGGGCGGAGCTCCAGAGGCTCTGGAGGCCCGACCGGGAGCGCTCACACTCCAGGTGACCTGACTCCTCCTGCACCTGTCTGTCTGTCTGTCTGTCTGTCTGTCCAGAGACAGACAGACAGACAGACAGACAGACATGCAGACCCAGACTTCCCTTTCACCCACATCAGGTTCATTCTGGGGGTCCAGAGGCGTTCAGGCCAGCTGGGAGATATGACCCCTCCTCCTGGTCTCATCTCCTTACTCTATCTCTAAGGCTCCTACAGAGGAACCTCATCTCCTTACTCTATCTCTAAGGCTCCTACAGAGGAACCTCATCTCCTTACTCTATCTCTAAGGCTCCTAGAGGAACCTCATCTCCTTACTCTATCTCTAAGGCTCCTAGAGGAACCTTGTCTCCTTACTCTATCTCTAAGGCTCCTAGAGGAACCTCATCTCCTTCCTCTATCTCTAAGGCTCCTAGAGGAACCTCATCTCCTTCCTCTATCTCTAAGGCTCCTAGAGGAACCTCATCTCCTTACCCTATCTCTAATGCTACATAAGAACCGTTGCATGTGTTTGTTTTGTTTCAGGTCCGAAACAGGAAGGGCTTCATCAAACTGGCTCTGAAACACGGGTTGGTGGATTTGTGAAGGGGCGGGGCTCCGAGGGGCGGAGCTTGAGGCTTTACAGTGTGTGTGTGTGTGTGTGTGTGTGTGTAGAGCTCAGCTGGTTCCCGTCTTTTCCTTTGGAGAAAACGAGTTGTTTGACCAGATGGAGAATCCCACTGGCTCTCCTCTGAGGAAGCTGCAGGTCAGAGGTCAAACATCAGTGATGGAGGAACCCGATCAGGAGGAATAACTAACGGGATGCTGGCCTGTGTTCTCAGAACCGGTTGCAAAGCATCATGGGAGTCGCGATGCCTCTGTTTCACGCCAGAGGAGTTTTCCAATACAGCTTTGGCCTGATGCCCTACAGGAAGCCCATCCACACTGTCGGTACGAGCTCCTAGGACACGCCTCACGTTGTTGTTGTTGTTGTTGTTGGTAACACTCTTATTGTTTTCAGTGGGGAAGCCGATCTCGGTGGTCCAGACTCTGAGTCCCAGCTGTGAGGACATCGACTGTCTTCATGAACTTTACATGCAGAAACTGACAGAACTGTTCGAACAGCACAAACTCAACTATGGTCTCTATGAACACCAGCACCTGACCTTCATATGACCTTTAGATGACCTTTATATAAACGCATGACCTTCATATGACCTTTATATAAACGCATGACCTTCATATAAACACATGACCTTCATATGACCTTTAGATGACCTTTATATATACATATGACCTTTAGATGACCTTTATATATACATATGACTTTTAGATGACCTTTATATAAACACATGACCTTCATATAAACATATGACCTTCATATATTCACATGACCTTCATATGACCTTTATATATACACATGACCTTCATATAAACACATGACCTTCATATGCCCTTTATATAAACACATAACCTTCATATGACCTATATATAACACCTGACCTTCATATGACCTTTATATAAACATATGACCTTCATATGACCTTTAGATGACCTTTATATTAAAACATGATCTTCATAGTACCTTCATATAAACATATGACCTTTATATAAACACCTGCCCTTCATATGACTTCTATATAACACATAACCTTCATATGACCTATATATAACACCTGACCTTCATATGACCTTTATATAAACATATGACCTTCATATATACACATGACCTTCATATGACCTTTAGATGACCTTTATATTAAAACATGATCTTCATAGTACCTTCATATAAACATATGACCTTTATATAAACACCTGCCCTTCATATGACTTCTATATAACACCTGCCCTTCATATGACCTTTATATAAACACCTGCCCTTCATATGACTTCTATATAACACCTGACCTTCATATGACCTTTATATAAACACCTGCCCTTCATATGACTTCTATATAACACCTGACCTTCATATGACCTATGAGAGCTAACATATTTTGGGGTGCATTTAAGAGCGAGCTAAGCATGAAGGTGTTTCTGTATAATCACATGAAGGGGTGAAGGATGATTGACAGGTGTGTCCTGCAGGTGATCCAGAGGAGATGGTGCGCTGTGATTGGTTGATTCCATAATGTTATGATTCAAATAAAGAAAGGCTACATGTGGGCTGGTTTGACCTTTAACCTCTATGGATACCATCAAAGCGAGGCAACAGGAGATTCAATATTATTAAATATTACCGTATTGAGCAGTTTACACTAGCAGGGCAGGAAATATTACATTTAAGATTTTTAAAAATAAAGGAAATAAATGTAAAAATAAAATGAAAGTGCATAAGCCCCGCCCCCATGTCTACTACTAATTATTCATAATGTCATATTCATTGAATGTTCATCTGGTCACATGACATCTATTGTTCACCTGGTCACATGACATCTATTGTTCACCTGGTCACATGACATCTATTGTTCATCTGGTCACATGACATCTATTCATCTGGTCACATGACATCTATTGTTCATCTGGTCACATGACATCTATTGTTCACCTGGTCACATTACATCTATTGTTCATCTAGTCACATGACATCTATTCATCTGGTCACATGACATCTATTGTTCCTCTGGTCACATGACATCTATTGTTCATCTGGTCACATGACATCTATTGTTCATCTGGTCACATGCCATCTATTGTTCATCTAGTCACATGACATCTATTGTTCATCTGGTCACATGCCATCTATTGATCATCTGGTCACATGACATCTATTGTTCATCTGGTCACATGCCATCTATTGATCATCTTGTCACATGACATCTATTGTTCATCTAGTCACATGACATCTATTGTTCACCTGGTCACATGACATCTATTGTTCATCAGGTCACATGACATCTATTGTTCATCTGGTCACATGACATCTATTGATCATCTGGTCTCATGACATCTATTGTTCATCTGGTCTCATGACATCTATTGATCATCTGGTCTCATGACATCTATTGTTCATCTGGTCACATTACATCTATTGTTCATCTGGTCACATGCCATCTATTGATCATCTGGTCACATGACATCTATTGTTCATCTGGTCACATGACATCTATTGTCCATCTGGTCACATGCCATCTATTGATCACCTAGTCACATGACATCTATTGTTCACCTGGTCACATGACATCTATTGTTCATCTGGTCACATGACATCTATTGTTCATCTGGTCACGTGACATCTATTGTTCATCTAGTCACATGACATCTATTCATCTGGTCACATGACATCTATTGTTCATCTGGTCACATGACATCTATTGTTCATCTGGTCCACATGACATCTATTGTTCACCTGGTCACATGACATCTATTGTTCATCTGGTCACGTGACATCTATTGTTCATCTAGTCACATGACATCTATTCATCTGGTCACATGACATCTATTGTTCATCTGGTCACATGACATCTATTGTTCACCTGGTCACATGACATCTATTGTTCATCTGGTCACATGACATCTATTGTTCATCTGGTCACATGACATCTATTGTTCATCTAGTCACATGACATATTGTTCATCTGGTCACATGACATCTATTGTTCATCTGGTCACATGACATCTATTGTTCATCTGGTCACATGACATCTATTGTTCATCTGGTCTCATGACATCTATTGATCATCTGGTCACATGACATCTATTGTTCATCTGGTCACATGACATCTATTGTTCATCTAGTCACATGACATCTATTGTTCATCTGGTCTCATGACATCTATTGATCATCTGGTCACATGACATCTATTGTTCATCTGGTCACATGACATCTATTGTTCATCTGGTCACATGACATCTATTGTTCATCTGGTCACATGACATATATTGTTCATCTGGTCTCATGACATCTATTGATCATCTGGTCACATGACATCTATTGTTCATCTGGTCACATGACATCTATTGTTCATCTGGTCACATGACATCTATTGTTCACCTGGTCACATGACATCTATTGTTCATCTGGTCACATGACATCTATTGTTCATCTAGTCACATGACATCTATTGTTCATCTGGTCTCATGACATCTATTGATCATCTGGTCACATGACATCTATTGTTCATCTGGTCACATGACATCTATTGTTCATCTGGTCACATGACATCTATTGTTCACCTGGTCACATGACATCTATTGTTCATCTAGTCACATGACATCTATTGTTCATCTGGTCACATGACATCTATTGTTCATCTGGTCACATGACATCTATTGAAATTCAAGAAATTCAAGAAAGAAATTCAAGATGTTTTATTTGTCACATACACACACAGGGTGTGCAGTGAAATGAAAGTGGCAATGCTCAGCAGGAATGTGCAAGGGCAACAAGTACACACTATTTACAATAAAAAACAACACAATATTTACAGTAAGTGTGTGTGTGTGTGTGTGTGTGTGCCTAAGAGGGGCAGTTGTGTGGGTCTATGTGGGGGTCCTGGTGAGGTCGGAGTTCACAATCCTGATGGCCTGAGGAAAGAAACTCCGTCTCAGTCTCTCTGTTCTTGCAGCGTGACTACGGAGGCGCCTGCCTGACCGCAGCAGCTGAAACAGTCTGTTGTTGGGGTGGTGAGGATCCTTCATGATCCTGCCGGCTCTGGTTCTGCACCTCCTGGTGTACAAGTCCTGCAGGGTGGGAGTGTAGTTCCAATAGTGCGTTCAGCCGAACGCACTACTCTCTGCAGAGCCTTCCTGTCCTGAGCGGAGCAGTTGCCAAACCAGGCTGTGATGCTTCCTGTCAGGACGCCTCTACAGCTCCAGAGTAGAAGGACTGAAGGATCCTCTGGGAAACTTTAAATTTCCTCAGCTGCCTGAGGTGGTAGAGGCGCTGCCTTGCCTTTCTCACCAGAGTGTCTGTGTTTGTTGACCATGTCAGATCCTCGGTGATGTGGACTCCCAGGTATTTATACCCGCTCACCCTCTCCACAGTAGTCCCGTTAATCCCCAGTGGTGAGTACGTCCTCTGTTGTTGTGCCCTCCTAAAGTCCACAATCAGCTCCTTAGTTTTGGTGACATTCATGATGAGGCTGTTGTCCTGGCACCAGAGTGACAGATCAGCAACTTCCTCCAGGTTCATCTGGTCACATGACATCTATTGAAGGAGGAGATGGAGGTGAAGGAGGTGAAGGCTAAATGCTTGTTAACTTAATTTACACATAATCTGATAATAAAATGGTTAAATCTGGAAACTAATTATTCATCACTACTCTTCATCACCCTCCTCCTCCTCCTCCCTCTGTCTTCACAGCGCATGCGCCTCCCTGTCGGACGCGCACACGCTTCGCCTGCTCCTGTCTCGCGCGGCCCCGTGGATTCCAGTCGTCCACGCGCAGTTTCCTGGGAGGAGGAAGAGGAGCAGCGGAGGAAGAAGAAGAAGTTCCTGCTGCAGTTCATCAAGAGAAGAAGAAGAAGAACTCCCTGTAGAAACTTTTTCCACTGTAAACTGCACGCGCGGCCACCGCCTGCGGCTCTAGTGCGCATGCGCTCTCCACAGCTGTTTAGTTGTGATCATTGTGTTATCGGAGCCGGCCGTGACGTCACCAGAGAGACGGGACCGGAGCGGAAGAGGCGCGTGAGTGTTTGTTTACAACGGTGACGTCACAGAGTTTGTTGTTTGTAGTGCTTACACAAACACACACGACGTAGTAGAGTACAACTACACCGAGTACAACTTCACCGAGTACAAATACACAGAGTACAAATACACCAAGTACAAATACACCGAGTACAACTACACAGAATACAAATACACCGAGTACAACTACACATAATACAAATACACAGAGTACAAATACACCAAGTACAAATACACCGAGTACAACTTCACCGAGTACAAATACAGAGTACAAATACACCGAGTACAACTACACAGAATACAAATACACCGAGTACAACTACACATAATACAAATACACCGAGTACAACTACACAGAATACAACTTCACCGAGTACAAATACAGAGTACAAATACACCGAGTACAACTACACAGAATACAAATACACAGAGTACAAATACACCGAGTACAACTTCACCGAGTACAAATACAGAGTACAAATACACCGAGTACAACTACACAGAATACAAATACACAGAGTACAACTACACCGAGTACAAATACACCGAGTATGATGACATCGAGTGTGGTTAATGATGACATCATCGTGATGTTCTGGGTGTCACATGACCAGCAACACCTGCTGCTCTTTGTTTTTCAGGAACTCGCCTGTGTGTGTGTGTGTGTGTGTGTGTGTGTGTGTGTGTGTGTGTGTGTGTGTGTGTGTGTGTGTGTGTGTGTGTGTGTGTGTGTGTGTGTGTGTGTGTGTGTGTGTGTGTGATGTTAAGTGGTGGTAAAAAGAGGATTGGCTTCCAAATCACCAGCGTGACCTCCGACTTTAATCAAACTCCAGCTGGCCAATCGGCGCCCAGGGCGGTCCTGACCGTCCTCCAATCAGCAGTCGCATCCTGCAGAGCTCAAGGAAGCTCCTCCCAGCCAACCACGCCCTTTCTGAAGAGGAAACACGTCTCCCATGATGCCTTGGGGCAGGCTTTGGGGACTTCCTCCAGGTTCAGGGTGGTGAAGCTGGCGGTGGGCGGAGCCTGCAGCAGTGGGCGGGGCCAGCCAATCAGCCGCGGGCGATGGACATGTACGGACGTAACGGAGCAGCAGGAGGGGGCGGGGTTCAGGTGGGTGATGGACACCATGAGACACGCCCACTCTTTGGAGTCCCTGGAGATGATTGGCCGGGACAGAGGCAGAGTCCACTCCCATGACAACGCCCACCTTTTGGCTTGGCCAATCAGAGGACAGGAGGGAGCAGGTCTTATGCAGCGCAGTGGGCCACCTTCGCCAACACACCAAGAACCAATGAACATCCAGGTCCTGGACTGGAACAAGCCAATGGGAGCTCAGGGTTCCGACTTGGCCCCTCCCACTCTTTTGACCCACCCACCAAGCGTTCCTCCCCCGCTCCGGTTGGACGTGGACTCTGCAGGACGGGTACAGAAGCATTTCTATTGGATGACGTGAGCAGCTTTCATCCGCGTTGTTACACAACTGTCTGTCTCTCTGTGCCAGTCTGTCTTCAGGCTGTCTCACTTTCAGCCAAGCCCCCCCCCTGCTGGATCGTACCATCCCACTCGGACGCCTGTTCGGACTCCAGCAGCCTTCAGTCTGGACCAAACCATCTTCAAACTGCCGGGGGACACCAGGTAGCGTTCTGTTGTTAATTAGTTTGGCTGTATATATATATATATATATACTCATACATATACACATATATATATGTATATATATATATGTAAAAACATATATATATATATATACAGGCACGTGCACAGACATTTTGGGGGGCAGGTGCTCAAACCAAAAAAAAGGGCACCCAATGGCAAAAAAAAATTCTGATAGAGTTGAAGCATAAACATCAATACACTGATGATGCAATACATCCTCAACCTGCGTCTCCTCTGGCAGCATCAGACCACTAGCTTACATGTTCTTTATGAATAAAGATGAATTATTATATAGCAACAACAGTACAAGCATTCTGATTGGCTAATGGGTCGTCATGCCAGCCACATATTGCCCTCCTCGCTGGTCTGATACGGATCCGTATTGCCCTCTGACGTCATTTTCAAAATGAGCGATATTGATAGACATCAACAGCCAAGAGTAGTGGTCCTCAAACTAAGGCCCGTGGGCCGGATACGGCCCGCCTCCACATTTGGCCCGGCCCTCTGAACAAGAGAGCCCTTATGATTTTTTTTCTTCAGTCTGGCCACGCAAATCCTAGACTAGCCCCTGTTGAATAGAACGGAATAAGAATTCTCTCTCTCTCTCTCTTTTCTCTCTCTCCTCTCTCTTCCTCTCTCTCTCTTTTCTCTTGAATTCTCTCTCTCCCTCTCTCTTCTCTCTTCTCTTCTCTCTATTTTCTCAACATAACTAACGTCAGTAAACAGCTGGACGAGGCTTTGAAATCACGGAGTTTTTGTTTGTTTATTTTTTTAGGAAACGTCGGACCAGTTGTGACGTCATGTTTTCAGCAGCGTAATGTTGTGGTCGATTTATCACAAAACAACGTTAGGGGACAAACACCGTCAGGACCTGTTGGTCTGATGCTGCGCGTCAGAGGAGAAGGAGGTGCAGCCGTTTGGTGGCGCGAGGAGCACTGCGGGGAGGAGGAAGTGGAGGAGGGAGGAGCGCGGCGGGGGGAGGGAGAGGAGGGGGGGGGGGCTCGTGAGCGCCATGAGCGGTCTAGGCGAAATTCTCACAAGAACTCAAATAAATGCCCCGTCGGATATTAAAACACATTTGGGGGGACTTGATGACAGAAAGAGTAACTTTTATTCTTAAATACGGATGAATAAAAAAAAATTGTCTCCAGCAAAAAGGGCACTTTACTCATCCAGGGCAAAGGGGCGGAGCTTGAGCACCACTAGGGCTCTACCTGTGCACGTGCCTGTATATATACATACCCATATACACATATATATATGTATGTATATATATATACACATACACATATATACATATATATATATATGTATATATATTTGTATATGTATATATATTAGGGCTGTCAATCGATAAAAAAAAATTAACTAATTAATCGCACATTTTGAAATTCATTAATCGCGATTAATCGCAGTTAAAAGTTAAAAGTTCATTCTTTTTAAAGACCAAACTTCACACAGAGCTGTGTTTTCAAAGAGGCTCCTACCTATAAAGTGCCAGTGAGGTATTTAATATTGTGGATGATGAATTGTTTCTTCAGTGAAACATCAGAGGTATCCGAGCTAGGCTAGCGGCTAGGCCAACTCGTCCAGCCATACCATCCATTATCATGGCTAATGTGCGATCCTTGGACAATAAAATGGACCACATTAGACTGCTGCAGACGGAGCAGCGAGACGTGAGGAACTGCTGTGTGCTTATCTTCACGGAAACATGGCTAAACAACAACATCCCCGACTCTGCTGTGAGACTGGAGCAGCTAACGTGCTACCGAGCGGACAGAGCCCTCGCTGATGGAGGGAAAACTCGCGGCGGGGTATGTGTTTACATCCGGGACGCATGGTGCCGGGACGCTGCCGTGGTATGTAGACACTGCTCACCACTGGCGGAGTTTATGATCGTAAGGTGCCGTCCTTTTTATCTGCCGAGGGAATTTACGGCGATTCTGCTAGTCGCTGTTTACATCCCCCGACCTCCAACAACAGTGACAGAAATGCGGCACTCGGTGAACTGTATCAGGCCATCAGCGAACAACAGACGGCTCACCCAGACGGCTTCACCATCTTTGCTGGAGATTTCAACCATGCAAACCTTAAGACTGTCCTTCCCAAACTACACCAGCATGTTGATTTCCTACAAGAGGAGACAACATTTTGGATCTGGTCTACACAACCCACAAAGGAGCGTACAAGGCCTCCCCCCACCCCCACATAGGTCTCTCTGACCACATCACCGTCATGCTAATGCCAGCATACAGACCCAGAGTGAAAGCCTCCAGACCGGTTCTGAAGCAGGTATGGGTGTGGCCAGAGGGGGCCTCCTGCGCTCTCCAAGACTGCTTTGACTCAACAGACTGGGGAATGTTTAAACAGGCAGCCACATACAACGACCACACAGACATTGGGGAGTACACAGACACTGTTACTTGTTACATTAGCAAGTGCATTGATGATGTGACCCATGTAAAGACCATCACCACTCGGGCTAACCAGAAGCCGTGGCTAACAGGGGAAGTCCATCGGCTGCTGAGGACTAGGAATAGGGTCTTCAGAGCTGGGGACGAAACGGACCTGAAAACAGCGAGAGCCAACCTGTCCCACGGCATCAGGAAAGCAAAAAATTCCTACACAAAAAAGATAACCCGGCACTTTAAAGACAGCAGAGACACACGCAGCCTGTGGCGGGCATTCAGACCATCACAGACTATAAACCCACGCCACAGAACTGCGACAGCAACATCTCTCTGCTAAACAACCTCAACAGCTTCTTTGCCCGGTTTGAAGCACAGAACAGCACTCGTCCACACAAGACTCCGCCCCCTCCCCACGATCAGGTTCTGTGCCTGTCTGCTGCCAGCGTGAAGAGGACTCTCTCGTCCATCAACACCCACAAGGCAACAGGTCCAGACAACATCCCTGGTCGTGTGCTGAAGGACTGCGCAGAGGAGCTTAAGGACGTCTTCACGGATGTCTTTAATACTTCTCTGAGACAAGCTGTTGTTCCATCATGCTTCAAGGTAACCACCATCATACCTGTGCCAAAGAAATCCACTCCGTCCTGCTTCAACGACTATCGTCCAGTGGCACTGACCCCATAATCATGAAGTGCTTTGAACGACTAGTCATGTCGCATATCAAATCCATTCTCCCCACTCTGGACCCTTTCCAGTTTGCATACCGGGCCAAACGGTCCACGGAGGATGCAATCTGCTCTGCTCTCCACCCAGCCCTCACCCACCTGGACAAAAAGACTCCTATGTAAGAATGCTGTTCATAGACTTTAGCTCAGCATTCAACACAATCATCCCACAACAACTAATCTGCAAACTTGACCAGCTGGGGCTCAACACCTCGCTGTGTAACTGGCTGCTGGACTTCCTGAGTGAGAGGCCACAAGCAGTACGTGTTGGCAACAACACCTCGAGCAGCATCACACTCAGCACAGGGGCCCCTCAGGGCTGTGTGCTCAGTCCCCTGCTCTTCACCTTGCTGACTCACGACTGCAAAACCAGCTACAGCACCAATCACATGGTCAAGTTTGCAGACGACACAACATTGATAGGTCTCATCACCAAGGATGACGAGACCCTCTACAGGAGGGAGGTCAACCTTCTGACCACGTGGTGCGGAGCCAACAACCTCCTGCTCAACAACAGCAAGACCAAAGAGATCGTTGTTGACTTCCGGAAAGGCCACACCCATCACCCACCACTGACCATCAACGGTGCGGACATTGAGCAGGTCAGCAGCACCAAATTCCTGGGGGTGGAAATCAGTGAGGACCTCTCGTGGACAGCCAACACTACATCGCTGGCAAAGAAAGCACAGAGGCGCCTCTACTTCCTCCGGAAACTGAGGAAAGCAGGGAGCCCCCCATCCATCATGTGCACCTTCTACCGCGGCACCATGGAGAGCATCCTGACCAACTGCATCACTGTGTGAGGCGGAAGCTGCACAGACCACAGCAGGAACGCCCTGCAGCGCATAGTGAAGGCAGCTGGAAGGATCATGGGTGCCTCACTCCCCCCCCTCCCATCCCTGCAGGACATATACAACACCCGCCTCACCCGCAAAGCGACCTCGATTGTGAGTGACCCTGCCACCCCTCACACGGTCTCTTCAGCCTCCTGCCCTCTGGGAGGAGGTACCGGAGCCTCCGGGCTCACACCGCCAGGCTGTCCAACAGCTTCATCCACAAGGCTGTCAGGAAGCTGAACTCTCTCCCCATCCTCCCACTCCGTCCTCTCTCAGACTCACATGTCTGAATGCTGCTAGCACAATTTATGTTGTCTATATGTTTACATGTTTCTTACTATTTTTGCACTTTATGTTGTCTATGCACTTTATGTTGTCTATATGTTCACAAGTTTTTTTTACTATTTTTGCACTCTATGTTGCACAATTCACTTTATGTTGGACAGAAGAGAAACGCAATTTCGATCTTCTGTATGTTTGCACATATGGAAAATTGACAAATAAAACTGACTTTGACTTTGATTAGTTAAAAAAAAAAAAGTATATTGAGACCCCATTGGTCCTGTCATCTTTACCACTGAACAGCAGAACCAGTGGCCTTGGTGACTGACTGACATTCACATATGTCCTGTTCACCCTCTGGAGGCTGGGGGCATTTTATACATTTTACAAAAACATGTAAATTCACCTTTTAAAGGCGTTTGCATGTGACACACCCCCACGTGTTATACATCAAACATTCCAGAACAATCTCAGCTCTATTCAATGAGGCTCAGTTGTCCTGGTGCCGTGTTCTCTGCTCTCTGACTGACAGGCTGCAATAGAGCCTTACCTGTGAGGTGGGAGGTCCTTTGTGATTTACTGAGTGTTCATTGGTTGTTTCTTACCCAAAATGTTGACAGACAAACGGATTGACCAATCACGTTGAAGGTTTCGTGTGACGAGTTCTTTCCGCGCCGCGTCCCCCGACACGTCGCCCCTCCGTTCCTCTGTGTATCAGAGGGGGAGACGGGAGGAAGGAGGAGCAGGAGGAAACCCGACTGATTCATCCACGAGTTAAACTCATTTATGATCCTTATTTTCGCGGAGAAATAATTGTTTTAAAAACGGAAACAGTGTTAAACCGTACTGCCGCGGCTTGACACTCGGTTTGAGTGTAAAAACTTCAACGAACACCGGAAGTAAACAAAGTTGCGTTAATTGCGTTAAAATATTTTAGTGCGTTAACGCGGCCAAATTAATGGCATAGATTAACACGTTAACGCTGACAGCCCGAATATATATACATATGCTCAGGCACGTGCACAGGTAGAGCCCTAGTGGTGCTCAAGCTCCTCCCCTTTTGCCCTGGATGAGTAAAGTGCCCTTTTTGCTGGAGCCACTTTTTTTCTTCATTAATAAGTATTTAAGAATAAAAAATAGTCTTTGTCATCAAGTCCTCCCAAATGTGTTTGGATATCTGTCGGGGCATTTATTGGAGTTCTTGTGAGAATTTCGCCCCGACATGCTCCGCGGCGCTCACGAGCCCCAGCCGCGCCCCCGCCGCGCCCTCCCTCCTCCTCCTCCTCCACTTCCTCCTCCGCGCTGTGCTCCTCGCGCCACCAAACGGCTGCACCTCCTTCTCCTCTGACCCGCAGCATCAGACCAACAGGTCATGAGTCATGACGGTGTTTGTCCCCTGACGTTGTTTGGTGATAAATTAACCACAACTGAAAATATTACGTCACAACTGGTCCGACGTTTCCTAAAAAAAATAAACAAACACAAATTCCCGAAATCCGTTTCAAAGCCTCGTCCAGCTGCTTACTGACGTCATGTTTGAGAGAGAGAGATCTGTTTTATAAATGCCATTTAGACAATTTCGATAGTATGTTGAATTTATTAATTCATTTTATAAATGTCACAATAATTCACAGCTAGAACAGAGCAGCTAAACTATGCTAACAATAGCTCTCGGTGTCATGCTATCCATGTGCCACATTGTTTGATGTGGTATGTTTCTTTGTTTTGTCTGTTCCAGTTTTACAAAGATCAATCTTGTATGAGTAATTGCAGATGGTGAAAAGAGTAAACGCAAGAAAAAACAACACTTGTAATAGCTTCTTACTAACCAAGAGTGATTTCATGCTGGGAAACATCAGATTGAGGCCTTATAACGTTTTTACAGAAGTTTGATATTTCCCGGCATGACCGAACGGTCGAGGTTAGTACGTTGTTTATTATATGGCATTTTTGGCTCCTATTATTTTGTAAATGAAAATAAATTGTAATTGTTAATAGAAAACATGTCATTTTGTTCAACTCTCATGTCTTCTCGCGACACAATGTGTTTCAAGTGTTGCTAGCAACCAACTCCTTAACTTGGAAAAATCATTTTGTCATTGGGTGCCCTTTTTTTTGGTTTGAGCACCTGCCCCCCAAAATGTCTGTGCACGTGCCTGCATATACTCATATATATACATATACATATATATGTATATATATACATATACGCATATATACACATATATATATGTATATATACATACATTCATATCTATACATATACACATATATATATGTATATATATATACTCATATATATACATATGTATGTGTATATATATATAAACATATACATATACTCATATAAATTCATATATATTTAACACATCTGCCAATGTTTTTCTTATTGTTATTTTCTAACATATTTATATTTGTTTTATTATTTTCTGATGTATTAATTAGTGAAAGCTGTATTAATATATAATGTTTAGAATCATGAGCAGAAGAGAACAATAAACGATGAATGGAGCCTTGTCCTCACGCTGAGGGGGCGGGACAAGAATGTCACCGCAGTCTTTCTATTGGCTGAGACAGTGAGGGGGCGGAGGCTGGAATGAGATAACAGCCAATCAGACAACAGTGTGTGTGTGTGTGTGGATGAGAACCGGACGTCTCTCACTCGAGGTTTAGTTCAACACCTGGACGTCTCGAGGCAGCTGATGCTGATTGGACGAGCAGAGAAACAACCAATCACAGACGAGAAGGAGGACATGGGACAATAACCAGGCACAGCAACGTCTCTGGACTTCAACCGGGGACATTGGACTGGCTTCTCTGATTGGACGAGCTGTGGCCGAGCTCTGATTGGACGAGCTGTGGCCGAGCTCTGATTGGACGAGCTGTGGCCGAGCTCTGATTGGACGAGCTGTGGCCGAGCTCTGATTGGACGAGCTGTGGCTCAGCTCTGATTGGCCGGTGGGCTGTGATTGTTCGGAGATGTTAAGGATTTCTTCTCCCCTCACTGACCCCGCCCCCTGTCCTCGTCCTCAGCGGCGTCCTCCGTCAACGCCGCCCCTCCCACTCAGGACTCTGAAGCTTGTTGCTAAGCAACCCGAGGCACCCGTTGTCTTACGAGATCGGAGGAAGGTCAAAGGTCAGTTGTCTGGCGTCAGGGACTCCTGGCCGGGTGCCGGGCGGACAACCTCTGAACCCAAACCCAAGGCGAGTCAGAGGTTGTTGACCCCGACCTCATGGGGTCGGCCAATCACGGAGGCTCTGGCCCAAACTACCAACCAACCACAGCCTCACGTGAGCCCGGCAGTCTGGCTCCAGGCGGCCCCTCATTGGTCGATCCCTGTTAGAGCGCCGCTCAACGGGCGGGGCTCTGACGCCACCATGATGTCACTGCTGCTGCTCTGCCACAGGTAGCCAATCAGATCCACCTGGAGGTCAAAGGTCAACCCCAAGCCCCACATGTTTAGATTCATTACCTGATGACTTTGTGCAGGTTGTTTGGGTCTGCAGGTTTAGTCTACCTGGTCTCTCACCTGTCTCTCTCTAACCTGTCTCTCTCTCTAACCTGTCTCTCTCTAACCTGTCTCTCTCTAACCTGTCTCTCTCTCACCTGTCTCTCTCTCACCTGTCTGTCTCTCACCTGTCTGTCTCTCACCTGTCTGTCTCTCACCTGCCTGTCTCTCACCTGTCTGTCTCTCTCTGTGTCTCATAGCAGTTCCAGTAGCAGTCCGATCGCCATCGACAACAAAATTGAGGCGGCCATGGTGAGTGATCACTGTGATGGAATATATATATATGTGTATATATATACACATATATATATGTGTAAATATATATGTGTATATATATATACACATATATGTGTATATATATATGTGTAAATATATATACACATATATGTGTGTATATATATATATATGTGTGTATATATATATATTTGTGTGTATATATATATGCACAATATATATATATATACACACTAATATATATATATTTGTGTGTATATATATATGTATATATATATTTGTGTGTATATATATATATATTTGCACACATATATATATATATAGATATATATATACACAAATATATATATACACACAAATATATATATATATATATTAGTGTGTATATATATGTGTGTGTGTATATATTTGTGTATATATAGATGTGTGTATATATATATGTGTGTATATATATATTTGTGTATATATATATACACACATATATATATGTGTGTGTATATATTTGTGTATATATAGATGTGTGTATATATATATATGTGTGTGTATATATTTGTGTATATATATAGACACACATATATATGTGTGTGTATATATTTGTGTGTGCATATATATATATTTGTGTGTATATATATATATATTAGTGTGTATTCATATGTGTGTATTTATATATACATATTTGTGTTTATATATATATATATTTATGTGTATATATGTGTGTGGAAGCAACATGTTGTCATGTTTGATATATTTTCACTTTCTTTTAAATTCTGCAGCTCTTTATAATTATTGTGTTGGGACTCCGCCCCCTGCTGGCCAAAGTACACTGACGTGTGTGTGTGTGTGTGTGTGTGTGTGTGTGTGTGTGTGTGTGTGTGTGTGTGTGTGTGTGTGTGTGTGTGTGTGTGTGTGTGTGTGTGTGTGTGTGTGTGTGTGTGTGTGTGTGTGTGTGTGTGTGTGTGTGTGTGTGTGTGTGTGTGTGTGTGTGTGTGTGTGTGTGTGTGTGTGTAGGACCTGGTTAAGACTCACCTGATGCTGGCGGTCAGAGAGGGGGTGGAGCTTCTGCAGGAACAAATCAGAGAGCTGCATGAAAAGAACCAACAGCTGGAGCAAGAGAACCACATCCTGAGAACCCTCACACACACTACACACACTACACACCACCCCTAACACACACTACACACCACCCCTAACACACACTACACACAACCCCTAACACACACTACACAACCCTCACACACTACACACACACACCCTACACACACTACACACAACCCTCACACACACTACACACAACCCTCACTACACACACACACTATATACACTACACACCCTACACACACTACACACACTATATACACACTACACACACACACACCCTAACACACACTACACACAACCCCTAACACACTACACACAACCCTCACACTGCACACACACACACACACACAACCCCTCACACACACACACACAGCCCTCACACACACTACACACAACCCTCACACACTACACAGCCCCTCACACACCACACACAACCCTCACACACACTGCACCCCTCACACACACTACACACAACCCCTCACACACACTACACACAACCCCTCACACACACTACACACAACCCCTCACACACACTACACACAACCCCTCACACACACTACACACACACACACACACAACCCTACACACACTACACACAACCTAACACACACTACACACAACCCTCACACACACACACACCCCTACACACACCTACACTACACACTACACACACACTCACACACTACACACAACCCCTCACACACACTACACACAACCCCTAACACACACTACACACAACCCCTAACACACACTACACACAACCCCTAACACACACTACACACACTACACACAACCCCTCACACACACTACACACAACCCCTAACACACACTACACACAAACCCTAACACACATGATACACACAATATTTATAATATTCACAACAGCTAACGCACAACAAACATTATACACACAATATACACACATTACACACAACACCTAACACACAACATTCCACACAATACACACAACACCTAAAACACAACATACACACATTACACCTAACACACATAATATACACAATGTACACACAACACAGCTGAGATGTTGAAGATGAAGCTGGAGATGAAGAAGAAGACATTGATGATGATGAGGATGAAGATGAGGATGATAAATGGTTGAATCTACCAAATTAATAAAGTTTAACTACAGATCAGCTTTTGGAGAAAATGTTCTTGTTCACACAGTTTAGTCCAGTTGAAACTAGTTTAGACCAGTTTACACCAGGTGAAAGCAGTTTAGACCAGTTTAAACCAGTTTACACCAGGTGAAACCAGTTCACACCAGGTGAAAGCAGTTTAGACCAGTTTAAACCAGTTTACACCAGGTGAAACCAGTTTAAACCAGGTGAAACCAGTTCACACCAGGTGAAAGCAGTTTAGACCAGTTTAAACCAAGTGAAACTAGTTTACACCATGTGAAACCAGTTTATATATATGTATATATATATATGTATATACATATATATATATTTATATATATATACCCCTGACTGTTAGATTCATGTATCTTGTAGCTGAGACAGAGTGAGAACTCACTGTGCATCTCTGTGAGGCTGCTGGCCCTTTAAGAGAGAAGAGGATGAGCCGACACCCCCCAGCCCCCCCACCCTTCCCCCCTCCCCCCTCTCCTCCAGCACATTGTTCTCTGTGAGCAGCCGCTTCTACAGACCGACCGACAGACAGAGAGACACACAGACAGACACACAGGCAGACACACAGACAGACACACAGACAGACACACAGACAGACACACAGACAGACACACAGGCAGACACACAGACAGACACACAGGCAGACAGACAGACAGACACACAGACAGACACACAGGCAGACAGACAGACAGGTCTCCGGTGTGGACGTTGGGGATTTTGTGTGAAACAGACGGATCCACCGGCTGACACACAGCAAGAGACAAAGACAGAGAAGGACAGACGGGCAGACAGACGGGCAGACAGACGGGCAGACAGACGGGCAGACAGACAGGCAGACGCTATGACCGTAGGCATGCGCCGCTGGACCGACAGGCTTGAGCTCAGGTGAGTGACAGAACAAAGACTCTTTGATCTCATCCGGTGATGCTGCGGTTGTCATGGCAACCATATCCTAGTCTGAAGTCATGTTTACCTGCAGGTGTGTAATATGTATATATGACGATATATATTCAAACATAATTCACATACAAATTCCTCTATATATATATATATACATATATATATTCATTGATTGCCATTTTTGTAAATTAGAGAAAGTTTCACATTCAGACTGAAGACAACTCATCTTGCTGTTTATATTTACTTGTAAACAAATATGTGACATCATCACATGACCACAGACTTGTCAATCAAGATATAATTGATAATGATCAAGTTAACAGCTCCTCATATAATACTACAAATTTAAAAAAAATACTATTAATAAACACTACGCTGATGTATGTATATATATAATCAAATATATATATACTAATAAATACTACGGTTGTGTATATGTATATATATATACTAATAAAATACATAAAAACTCCATTTTGATTTTAGGAAGTTCCAGGTTTCATCCTTTAAACTTGTTTATCATGTTTTCAGAAAACATCCAACATTTTATTTTTATTTATAAATGATGAATAAATAATAAAAAATAATAAATACTTTCTGTGAATAAAACAAACACTGAAAGTTTTAACGGACTGTTCCTTTAAATCAGCCGGACAGGAAACTAACTGAAGGAAAGCAGCGTCCTAACAGGAAATACACACACACACACACACACACACACACAGTGTTTGTGTGTGTGTGTGTGTGTGTGTGTGTGCGTGTCCTACTTTCTGTCCTTTGTTTGACGGCTCCGTTGAAGAGAAACACAAAGAGACAAAGACAATATGAAGACATGACGACATGAAGAGAGAACTGAATATGAACAACATCCATCTGTACATATTAAAAACACAAAGAACAAAGGAAACAATCAAAAGTGAAAGAAACAAGTCTCTAAATAAACTTAAAGGACTGATTATTTCTGGGCTTTTCCCTTCATTGGAAAAGGACGATACTGGGCCAATCAGGACCAGGTAGAACTGTACTGGTCCAACAAGGCCAGGTAGAACTTTGCTGGGTCAATCAGGACCAGGTAGAACTGTGCTGGGTCCAACAAGGCCAGGTAGAACTTTGCTGGGTCAATCAGGACCAGGTAGAACTGTACTGGGTCCAACAAGGCCAGGTAGAACTGTACTGAGTCCAATAAGGCCAGGTAGAACTTTGCTGGGTCAATCAGGACCAGGTAGAACTGTAATGGGTCCAACAAGGCCAGGTAGAACTGTACTGAGTCCAACAAGGCCAGGTAGAACTTTGCTGGGTCAATCAGGACCAGGTAGAACTGTACTGGGTCCAACAAGGCCAGGTAGAACTGTACTGAGTCCAACAAGGCCAGGTAGAACTTTGCTGGGTCAATCAGGACCAGGTAGAACTGTACTGAGTCCAACAAGGCCAGGTAGAACTGTACTGGGTCCAACAAGGCCAGGTAGAACTGTACTGAGTCCAACAAGGCCAGGTAGAACTTTGCTGGGTCAATCAGGACCAGGTAGAACTGTACTGAGTCCAACAAGGCCAGGTAGAACTGTACTGGGTCCAACAAGGCCAGGTAGAACTGTACTGAGTCCAACAAGGCCAGGTAGAACTTTGCTGGGTCAATCAGGACCAGGTAGGACTGTCCTGGGTCCAACAGGGCCAAAGACAACTAGACCGGTTCTCCTACATGGGAGCACAGAGCTGGTGGTCTACGCCGGTTCAAGGGAGCTGTGATCTGAGAGGTCTCCATGTTCAGTGTGAACAGGACTGAAGAGTCCCGGTCCCGGTCCGGTCTCTCAGGACCTCATGCTGCTGTCATGTGATGTTGGAGGACCTCATCGAATCAACTGGTCTACACGAGGTCCCAAAGGGGTCAGAGATAAGGGTCTGTCTCTACAGGTAGCCCGGTGCTGAGGCCAGGCTCCTTGTGATTGGTTGCCATGGCGTCCCGGCCTTCGTCGGGGGAGCTGTGGGGGCTCCATCTGATGCCCCCCCGCATCCTGGTGGACTGCTGCCTGCCCAACGGTACGTCTGGTTCTGTTCTGCTCTGACGCCGGCGAGGTCCACGAAGCCTCATCGTTCTGATGTTTCAGGGATGATGGTGAGCCTGGAGTGCCTCAGGGAAACTCCTCTCATCAGCATCAAGCAGCAGCTCTTCACGGAGGCCAGGAAGTACCCGCTGTACCACCTGCTGCAGGTACATCCTGTCCGGCCTCGGACCCCGCCTCCTATTTATACGGGCGGTAACATCGGTAATGATCGCCTCTCTATGATTGGCCAGGAGGAGTCGAGTTACATCTTTGTGGGCGTGACCCAGGAGGCGGAGAGGGAGGAGTTCTACGACGAGACGAGGCGACTCTGCGACCTCCGTCTGTTTCACCCAATCCTGAAGGTCATCGAGCCGCTGGGCAACCGGGAGGAGAAGATCCTGAACCGGGAAATAGGTAACGCTGAATGTCTGGACTGCCATTGGTCAACAGACATGTCATAACCCGCCTTCGGCATCTCACCAGAGAGCGTTCGCTGGCTAAGAACCAGCTTGTCCAATCAAGGCAGAGTAAAAAGGAACAGGATACAGGTTCCAAGCCGACCAATCAGGGCTCAGGTTTAACCAAAGTTCACCATGACTCATCTTTTAAAGGTCTTTAGGTTCCCCTTGAACCATGACTCATCTTTTAAAGGTCTATAGGTTCCCCTTAAACCATGACTCATCTTTTAAAGGTCTATAGGTTCCCCTTGAACCATGACTCATCTTTTAAAGGTCTTTAGGTTCCCCTTGAACCATGGCTCATCTTTTAAAGGTCTATAGGTTCCCCTTGAACCATGACTCATCTTTTAAAGGTCTATAGGTTCCCCTTAAACCATGACTCATCTTTTAAAGGTCTATAGGTTCCCCTTGAACCATGACTCATCTTTTAAAGGTCTTTAGGTTCCCCTTGAACCATGACTCATCTTTTAAAGGTCTTTAGGTTCCCCTTGAACCATGGCTCATCTTTTAAAGGTCTATAGGTTCTCCTTGAACCATGGCTCATCTTTTAAAGGTCTATAGGTTCTCCTTGAACCATGTCTCATCTTTTAAAGGTCTATAGGTTCCCCTTGAACCATGACTCATCTTTTAAAGGTCTTTAGGTTCCCCTTGAACCATGGCTCATCTTTTAAAGGTCTATAGGTTCTCCTTGAACCATGGCTCATCTTTTAAAGGTCTTTAGGTTCCCCTTGAACCATGGCTCATCTTGTAAAGGTCTATAGGTTCCCCTTGAACCATGGCTCATCTTTTAAAGATCTATAGGTTCCCCTTGAACCATGACCCATCTTTTAAAGGTCTTTAGGTTCCCCTTGAACCATGGCTCATCTTTTAAAGGTCTATAGGTTCTCCTTGAACCATGGCTCATCTTTTAAAGGTCTATAGGTTCCCCTTGAACCATGACTCATCTTTTAAAGGTCTTTAGGTTCCCCTTGAACCATGGCTCATCTTTTAAAGGTCTATAGGTTCTCCTTGAACCATGGCTCATCTTTTAAAGGTCTTTAGGTTCCCCTTGAACCATGGCTCATCTTGTAAAGGTCTATAGGTTCCCCTTGAACCATGACTCATCTTTTAAAGGTCTATAGGTTCCCCTTGAACCATGACTCATCTTTTAAAGGTCTATAGGTTCCCCCTGAACCATGACTCATCTTTTAAAGGTCTATAGGTTCCCCTTGAACCATGACTCATCTTTTAAAGGTCTATAGGTTCCCCTTGAACCATGACTCATCTTTTAAAGGTATTTAGGTTCCCCTTGAACCATGGCTCATCTTTTAAAGGTCTATAGGTTCTCCTTGAACCATGGCTCATCTTTTAAGGGTCCCCAGTCTGGTTGTGAGCTCACAGCTGGAGATCTTTCCTAAGAGTTTCTGATGTCCAACTGAAAGGCACCGATTGCTTTTCAGCCCATGACCTCATCACTGAATTTATGACCTCACCGCTCACCAAACTCCATCTCCCAGATTTACGCCCTTACACTCAGACTAAAACCGTCTCTGTGTTCAGGGTTTGCCATCGGGATGCCCGTCTGTGAGTTTGAGATGATGAAGGACCCGGAGGTTCAAGACTTCCGTCGCTCCATACTGAGCGTGTGCAGAGAGGCCATGGAGGAGAGAGAGGGGGGAGGGGCCCACAGCCAGGCGCTCTACGTTTACCCCCCCAACGTGGAATCCAGCGCCCAACTCCCACCGCACATCTACAGAAAGCTGGACAAAGGTACTCCCACTGCTTAAAGCCCCACCTCTGAGAAAACAAGTAAATAAAAAACATAAACAGACTCGGCCGGAGAACAAGATCAGGCCTTCGGGCCTCCAATCAGAAATGTGACCTCAGCCGGGGTTAGACTGATGAGATCTATGGTGTGGTAGAAGGCCTCCCCCAGGGGAACCCTCAGGTTCACCCCATGGGGTGCAGAGCACAGGTCATCCAGGCAGGACCCGTGCATCCGGCCAATCACAAAGAGAGAACTTTAGGTTGAGGCTCCAAGATCCTTGCAGAAACAGAGCACACACTCTCACAGAAACACAGCCACACAGAACACCGCAAATACAGACTAGAATGCTGTATGAGCCACGTCCTGGAGGACGCTCTGAATTCTGGGAATCTGTCGGGATAGAAACGATGAAATGAGAGTAAGATGATGTCTCCGTCTCTGCAGGGAGGTTGATTGTGACCATCTGGGTCATCGTGTCTCCGTCAAACTCCAAACAGAAATACACCCTGAAGGTAAAGTCTGTTGGTCACTTGTATGCCCTAACCCTAACCCCATTGGATGACTCTAATTGGCCACATGGTGGTGCCGTAGTCAACATCCACACATTTCATTTTGGAAAAGCCACTCCTCTCACCCTGTAGGTTAATTTGACTGGATCCTTGTAGCTAGAAAAAAAAACACAGCAGTGATTGTCTGATTTCAGGTGAGTCATGACAGTTTACCTGAGCAGCTGATAGCCGAGTCCATCAGGAAGAAAAGCCGGTCGATGCACCTGTCACCTCAACAGCTCCGCCTCTGTGTCCAGGAGTACCAGGGCCAGTACCTCCTGAAGGTACACCTGTCTGTCTGTCTGTGTCCAGGAGTACCAGGGCCAGTACATCCTGAAGGTACACCTGTCTGCCTGTCTGTCTGTGTCCAGGAGTACCAGGGGGAGTACAGCCCGAAGGTTCATCTGTCTGTCTCCCTGTCTCCTCAGGTGTGTGGCTGTGATGAGTACCTGTTGGAGAAGTTCCCTCTCAGTCAGTACAAGGTAAGAACTTCCCAGTGGCAGCACAGCCTCCATGGAGCAGCTTTGCAGTGTGACCTGTCTGTCTGCAGTATATCCGGTCCTGTATCATCGTGGGTCGTCTTCCACACCTGATGCTGGTCTCCAAAGACGGTCTCTACTCTCAGCTACCGGCCTCTGGCTTTGTCACACCCTCATACAGGTATGACAGCCAATCAGCAGCTCTGACATCTGTCACACTAATCGGGAGCTTTTCCAGGTGAAGTGCAGCCAGGTGGAAGATGTTTGTTGTTTGTGTTTCAGCCGTCGGACTCCTCAGCCGTCTCCTTGTCCAGGAGGAGGTGATGGTTCTCCTCCTCGCTCTCTGTGGGCCTTCAACACCCTGCTGAGGGTCCGCCTGCTCTGTGCCACCTACGTCAACGTCAACATCCGAGACATCGACAAGGTCCCCACATGTTCCCCTTGGATCTGGGCTGTCCTCGTGTCCTTGTGTCCTTGTGTTCTCTTGTGTTTGTGTCCTTGTGTTCTCGTGTCCTTGTGTTCTCGTGTTCTCGTGTTCTTGTGTCCTTATGTTCTCGTGTCCTTGTGTCCTTGTGTTCTCTTGTGTTTGTGTCCTTGTGTTCTCGTGTCCTTGTGTTCTCGTGTTCTTGTGTCCTTATGTTCTCGTGTCCTTGTGTTCTCGTGTCCTTCTGTCTTCGTGTTCTCGTGTCCTCGTGTGTTTGTATCCTCGTGTCCTTGTGTGTTTATGTGTTTGTGTCCTCGTGTTCTCGTGTCCTTGTGTTCTCGTGTCCTTGTGTGTTTGTTCCCTCGTGTTCTCGTTTCCTTATGTCCTTATGTCCTTGTGTCCTGACTCCTCTAAAGCTTGACATGTGTGTGTTGTTTCTTGTGTGTAGATCTATGTGAGGACCGGTATCTACCACGGGGGGGAGCCGCTCTGTGCCAACGTCAACACACAGAGAGTTCCCTGCTCCAACCCCAGGTAACAACCACCGGCTACACACTGGATGCTGTAGGTACACATCCTGCTGGGTCACAGAGGGAACAAGAGAGGGGGGGGGGGGCGGGGTCACGAGGAAACGAGAGGGCGCCATGTCCTCACCGATATCGGGACAAGGCTTCGGCTTCGGCCTTCTTCCAGTTTCCTGGCAGTCTTCAAGACTTTCAGGTCGAGGTGCTCATCGTAGAGTACACCATCCTCTCTTCTTCATGGTGTCATTCATCTTCTCTTCTTCAGGAGACGTGTTGCCTTACACAGTACTCTGAGTTAAAGGATCATATTACACAGGACAGGTTACACAATACCCCTCTATAGAAGCTTCGAGACCTTCCTGGTGTACTAGTCTCTCTAGAAGCTTCTAGACCTTCCTGGTGTACTCGTCTCTCTACAAGCTTCTAGACCTTCCTGGTGTACTGGTCTCTATAGAAGCTTCTAGACCTTCCTGGTGTACTCGTCTCTCTAGAAGCTTCTAGACCTTCCTGGTGTACCGGTCTCTATAGAAGCTTCTAGACCTTCCTGGTGTACTGGTCTCTATAGAAGCTTCTAGACCTCCTGGTGTCCTAGTCTCTCTAGAAGCTTCTAGACCTTCCTGGTGTACTCGTCTCTCTAGAAGCTTCTAGACCTTCCTGGTGTACTGGTCTCTATAGAAGCTTCTAGACCTCCTGGTGTCCTAGTCTCTATAGAAGCTTCTAGACCTTCTGGTGTACTAGTCTCTCTAGAAGCTTCTAGACCTTCCTGGTGTACTGGTCTCTATAGAAGCTTCTAGACCTTCCCGGTGGACTAGTCTCTAGAGAAGCTTCTAGACCTTCCTGGTGTACTAGTCTCTATAGAAGCTTCTAGACCTTCCTGGTGTACCGGTCTCAATAGAAGTCTTGCTCAAGGGCACATCAACTAGAGCTAGCTCAAGGTTGTTATGGCCTATGACATCTACCTGTCTCTCTTAGCTCTGTGTCTCACCCCCTGTCTCATGTCCCCCTGTCTGTCTCCAGGTGGAATGAGTGGCTGGCCTATGACATCTACCTGGCGGATCTACCTCGCTCAGCCAGAATCTGCCTGTCGATCTGCTCTGTGAAGGGAAGGAAAGGAGCCAAGGAGGTGAGATGGGAAGGAGGCAAGGACTGATGGACACAAAAAGGAACCAGAGACAGGGACTGAGTCTCTCCCTCTATGTCTCAGGAGCACTGTCCTCTGGCCTGGGGGAACGTCAACCTGTTCGACTACACGGACATTCTGGTTTCGGGTAAAGTGGCTCTGAGTCTTTGGCCGGTCCCTCACGGCCTCGAGGACCTCCTCAATCCCATCGGTGTCGCGGGTTCAAATCCCAACAAGGTAAACCATGTCCCTGACTACCTGTCTCTCTGCATGTGGACCACAATGACTGACCCCCTGGTGGCCCCCCAGGAGACCCCCTGTGTGGAGCTGGAGTTCTCCTGGTTCAACCAGACCGTGGTGTTCCCTGACGAGCAGCAGATAGAGGACCAGGCCAACCGGACCGCCAGCCGGGAGCTGGGCTACTGCCCCGGAGTGGTACTACCTGTGTACAAGTACACCATGTACATGTATCGATAGATACCTGTGTACAGGTACACAGATATCTATCTATCTATACACTGTATACACTTTATACACACTCTCTCTCCCTGTCTCCTTCCCTCTCCCTGGCTCCTTCTTTCTCCCTGTCTCCTTCCCTCTCCCTGTCTCCTTCCCTCTCCCTGGCTCCTTCTTTCTCACTGTCTCCTTCCCTCTCCCTGTCTCCTTCCCTCTCCCTGGCTCCTTCTTTCTCCCTGTCTCCTTCCCTCTCCCTGTCTCCTTCCCTCTCCCTGGCTCCTTCTTTCTCCCTGTCTCCTTCCCTCTCCCTGTCTCCTTCCCTCTCCCTGTCTCCTTCTTTCTCCCTGTCTCCTTCCCTCTCCCTGTCTCCTTCCCTCTCCCCTTCTCAGAGCAGTCGTGTGGCCGGTGACAGCAGAACTTCGGCCTCTGATGTCGAGCAGCTTCGTTCTCTTTCCTCCAGAGATCCTCTCTATGAGCTCTCCGAGCAGGAGAAAGACTTCCTGTGGAGGCACAGGTGAGGGGCGGGGCTTCCTGTGGAGGCCCAGGTGAGGGGCGGGGCTTACTTTAGACATACAAGCGAGGTTTAACGGTAACAGTTTAATTGGTCTTGAAGGCAAATAATTGAGCTCCCTGTCTTTACCTTTTAAGACCTTTTTTTACCCTTCTTCTCGACCTGTTTGTCTCTCTGAATTCATTACTGTTCTTCTCTACCTGTCTGTCTCTTTCAATTCATTACGCTTCTTCTCCACCTGTCTGTCTCTCTGCAGACATTATTGTGTAAACATGCCAGAGTCTCTTCCTAAGCTGCTTATGTCCGTCAAATGGAACTCCAGAGAAGAAGTATCTCAGGTAGGAAACACACCATCAGGTCACGATGACTTCTCTATTCCAGTTCATCGCATCAGTTAACAGTCTGCCCCCCTGACCCTCCTCCTCCTCCTCCTCCTCCTCCTCAGATGTACTGTTTGCTGAAGGAGTGGCCTCTGATGGAACCTGAATCTGCTCTGGAGTTGTTGGACTGTAACTTCCCGGATCCGATGGTGAGAGAGTTCGCCCTGCGCTGCCTGGTTCAAGGCCTGACTGACGACAAGCTGTCCCAGTACCTGCTGCAGCTGGTTCAGGTGCGTTGACTCGATTCCTGGATCACCTTCAATAAACCAAACGGTCACTTGTCAAATGTTTTAAAACAAATTCAATGTGGCATGAATCATGCCCTGCCAAAAAGAAGGTCAATGACAGAACACTCCCTTAAAGAAGGTCAATGACAGAACACCCCCTTAAAGAAGGTCAATGACAGAACACCCCCTTAAAGAAGGTCAATGACCAGAACACTCCCTTAAAGAAGGTCAATGACAGAACACCCCCTTAAAGAAGGTCAATGACAGAACACCCCCTTAAAGAAGGTCAATGACAGAACACTCCCTTAAAGAAGGTCAATGACAGAACACCCCCTTAAAGAAGGTCAATGACAGAACACCCCCTTAAAGAAGGTCAATGACCAGAACACTCCCTTAAAGAAGGTCAATGACAGAACACCCCCTTAAAGAAGGTCAATGACAGAACACCCCCTTAAAGAAGGTCAATGACAGAACACTCCCTTAAAGAAGGTCAATGACAGAACACCCCCTTAAAGAAGGTCAATAACAGAACACTCCCTTAAAGAAGGTCAATGACAGAACACTCCCTTAAAGAAGGTCAATGACAGAACACCCCCTTAAAGAAGGTCAATGACAGAACACTCCCTTAAAGAAGGTCAATGACAGAACACCCCCTTAAAGAAGGTCAATGACAGAACACTCCCTTAAAGAAGGTCAATGACAGAACACTCCCTTAAAGAAGGTCAATGACAGAACACCCCAGGCGCAGTGAGTACCAGCTAATCACAGGCAGTGGAGGTCTCATGCCTGAGCCAGAAGGACCAACTCCATCTCTGAATTGTGTGTTTGCAGGTGTTAAAGTATGAGATGTACCTGGACAACCCGTTGGCTCGTTTCCTGATAAAGAAAGCTCTGACCAATCAGAGGATAGGACACTTCTTCTTCTGGCATCTCAAGTGAGAAACGCGACCTGTGGAATGATCTACAGATCCTCTAAATGTTGGAGTCAAACGAACTGGAACTGTTCTCAGGTCAGAGATGCACAACAAGACGGTGTCCCGGCGGTTTGGTCTGCTGCTGGAAGCTTTCTGCAGGGCCTGTGGCATGTACCTGAAACACCTGAACAGACATCTCGTGGTTCAGTGTGATACTGCAGTCATGAAGTGTGCGAGTGTTCGTGTATGTGTGTATGTGTGTGTTTGCAGGTGGAGGCCATGGATAAACTGGTGAATTTGACCGACACACTGAAACAAGAGAAGAAGGACGAAACACAAAAAGTATGAAAACAAAACAGACAAAACTAGAATGGGCACTCGGTAGAGCGCATACCTTCGCATATCACAAGATTGGGCATTGAATTATGAACATTTTGGCATTAGTTGCATGCCAATTGGACAAAAATGTATCGTGCTATGGTAAAAAAAGAGTTTGACCTTTCCATGACCTTGACCTTTGACCCGATTTATCCCAAAATCTAATCTAATGGTCCCCGGATAATAACCAATCATCCCACCAAATTTCATGCGATTCAAGAACATTTTGACCTGTTCATGACCTTTGACCTTGACATTTGACCCGATCTATCCCAAAATCTAATCAACTGGTCCCCGGATAATAAACAATCATCCCACCAAATTTCATGCGATTCGGTTCAATACTTTTTGAGTTTTGCGAATAACACGCATACAAATAAATAAATAAATACACGGCGATCAAAACATAACCTTCCGGCATTTTCAATGCGAAGGTAACAAAGTGTTTCTATTTTAGAGGATAAGTGTGTGAGATTTAGAGCCACCTAGTGGTGAGTTACTGAACTACGGTGGCCTTCGGGTACAGACAGGTATCTTTATTACTACTAGGAGCTGCTTACAAATAGGGTGAGAGAATATTTATAATTTATATAATTTAAATTCAAGATTCAAGATTCAAGATGTTTTATTTGTCACATACACACACAGGGTGTGCAGTGAAATGAAAGTGGCAATGCTCAGCAGGAATGTGCAAGGGCAACAAGTACACACTATTTACAATAAAAAACAACACAATATTTACAGTAAGTGTGTGTGTGTGTGTGTGTGTGTGTGCCTAAGAGGGGCAGTTGTGTGGGTCTATGTGGGGGTCCTGGTGAGGTCGGAGTTCACAGTCCTGATGGCCTGAGGAAAGAAACTCCGTCTCAGTCTCTCTGTTCTTGCAGCGTGACTACGGAGGCGCCTGCCTGACCGCAGCAGCTGAAACAGTCTGTTGTTGGGGTGGTGAGGATCCTTCATGATCCTGGCGGCTCTGGTTCTGCACCTCCTGGTGTACAAGTCCTGCAGGGTGCGCAGTGTAGTTCCAATAGTGCGCTCAGCCGAACGCACTACTCTCTGCAGAGCCTTCCTGTCCTGAGCGGAGCAGTTGCCAAACCAGGCTGTGATGCTTCCTGTCAGGACGCTCTCTACAGCTCCAGAGTAGAAGGACTGAAGGATCCTCTGGGAAACTTTAAATTTCCTCAGCTGCCTGAGGTGGTAGAGGCGCTGCCTTGCCTTTCTCACCAGAGTGTCTGTGTTTGTTGACCATGTCAGATCCTCGGTGATGTGGACTCCCAGGTATTTATACCCGCTCACCCTCTCCACAGTAGTCCCGTTAATCCCCAGTGGTGAGTACGTCCTCTGTTGTTGTACCCTCCTAAAGTCCACAATCAGCTCCTTAGTTTTGGTGACATTCATGATGAGGCTGTTGTCCTGGCACCAGAGTGACAGATCAGCAACTTCCTCCAGGTAGGCCTTCTCGTCGTTGTCGGAGATCAGGCCCACCACCACTGTGTCATCCGCAAACTTGATGATGGTGTTGAGCTGAACCTGGCCACACAGTCATGTGTGTACAGTAGGGGCTGAGGACGCAACCCTGGGGGATCCTGTGTTCAGGGTGAGGGATTTGAGGTGTGTCTGCCCACCCTGACCACCTGTGGCCTGGCGGTCAGGAAGTCCAGGATCCAAGCACACAGGGGGTGTTCAGTCCCAGCTCAGTCAGCTTGCCGGCCAGTCTGGAGGGGACTATGGTGTTGAAAGCTGAACTATAATCAATGAACAGCAGTCTCACATAGCCCCCCCTCTGGCTGTCCAGATGAGAGAGTGTGGTGTGCAGTACCTGGGAGACAGCATCATCTGTGGATCTGTTTGGGCGATAAGCAAACTGCAGCGGGTCCATGGAGGAAGGGAGGAAGGCGCAGATGTAGTCCTTTATCAGCCTCTCAAAGCATTTCATGACCACCGAGGTGAGGGCCACCGGTTGGTAGTCATTCATACATGCTGGAGAAGCATTCTTGGGCACAGGGACAATAGTGGATCTCTTGAAGCAGGCTAAATAAGCTAAATATAGTTTCTAAAGTCGCAATAGTAATGTTTACAACAGCAACGCTGCTATATAAAGTTTATCACATTCCATTTCTGCCAAATAAATCCTCTTGAATCTTCCACAATGTTCTCTAAGTGTTTCATTTGATTGAGGATGTGTCTGCTCTGTGATTGGTTGACACTGATGTGTTGCTGTGATGTGATTGGTTGTCAGACCCAGATGAAGTTCCTGGTTGAACACATGTCTCGTCCAGACTACATGGAGGCTCTTCAGGGATTCGTGTCTCCTCTGAACCCAGTTCACCAGCTGGGCAACCTCAGGTAACATGAACCCACTAATAACTACTGACCACACGACCTTTGTCCCTGCCTCTGGAGGAGGGCGGGGTCATGTGAAGGCCGTGTGTTGGTGTCTTCAGGCTGGAGGAGTGCCGGATCATGTCTTCGGCAAAGCGCCCCCTGTGGCTGAACTGGGAGAACCCCGACATGATGTCTGAGCTGCTCTTCACCAACAACGAGATCATCTTCAAGAACGGAGACGGTAGCTAGCTCCGTGCTAACAGGGGAACTCTGGGCTGTGTGTAATGTAGTGTGTAACCTTTGTGTGTGTGTGTGTGTGTGTGTGTGTGTGTGTGTTACAGACCTGCGTCAGGACATGCTGACTCTGCAGATCATTAAGATCATGGAGAACATCTGGCAGAACCAGGGCCTGGACCTGCGGTGAGGACCGGTGACCCCTTCAGCGAAAGCTGTGACATCACGAAACACCTGGCTCACCGAGTGTGTGTGTGTGTGTGTGTGTGTGTGTGTGTGTGTGTGTGTGTGTGTGTGTGTGTGTGTGTGTGTGTGTGTGTGTGTGTGTGTGTGTGTGTGTGTGTGTGTGTGTGTGTGTGTGTGTGTGTGTGTGTGTGTGTGTTAGCATGCTGCCATACGGCTGCCTGTCCATCGGTGATTGTGTCGGTCTCATCGAGGTGGTGAAGAACAGTTTCACCATCATGCAGATCCAGTGTAAAGGAGGCCTGAAGGGGGCGCTGCAGTTCAACTCCAACACACTGCACCACTGGATCCGAGACAAGAACAGAGGAGAGGCGTCAGTACCTGTCTGTCTGACTACCTGTCTGTCTGACTACCTGTCTGTCTGACTACCTGTCTGTCTGAATACCTGTCTGTCTGACTACCTGTCTGTCTGAATACCTGTCTGTCTGACTACCTGTCTGTCTGACTACCTGTCTGTCTGACTACCTGTCTGACTACCTGTCTGTCTGACTACCTGTCTGTCTGAATACCTGTCTGTCTGACTACCTGTCTGTCTGACTACCTGTCTGTCTGAATACCTGTCTGTCTGACTACCTGTCTGTCTGACTACCTGTCTGTCTGAATACCTGTCTGTCTGACTACCTGTCTGACTACCTGTCTGTCTGACTACCTGTCTGTCTGAATACCTGTCTGTCTGACTACCTGTCTGTCTGACTACCTGTCTGTCTGAATACCTGTCTGTCTGACTACCTGTCTGTCTGAATACCTGTCTGTCTGACTACCTGTCTGTCTGACTACCTGTCTGTCTGAATACCTGTCTGTCTGACTACCTGTCTGACTACCTGTCTGTCTGAATACCTGTCTGTCTGAATACCTGTCTGTCTGACTACCTGTCTGACTACCTGTCTGTCTGAATACCTGTCTGTCTGACTACCTGTCTGTCTGAATACCTGTCTGTCTGACTACCTGTCTGTCTGAATACCTGTCTGTCTGACTACCTGTCTGTCTGAATACCTGTCTGTCTGACTACCTGTCTGTCTGACTACCTGTCTATCTGAATACCTGTCTGTCTGAATACCTGTCTATCTGACTACCTGTCTGTCTGACTACCTGTCTGTCTGAATACCTGTCTGTCTGAATACCTGTCTGTCTGACTACCTGTCTGTCTGACTACCTGTCTGTCTGAATACCTGTCTGTCTGACTACCTGTCTGTCTGTCGGCCTGTTGTCCGTACAGTTGCATCCTTAATAGTTCACAAATTAACTTCTCTAATTCAATGTTGAAGAAGGAACTCACCTCCTTTCTCTATCTCTAAGGCTCCTACAGAGGAACCTCACCTCCTTACTCTATCTCTAAGGCTCCGAGAGGAACCTCATCTCCTTCCTCTATCTCTAAGGCTCCTACAGAGGAACCTCACCTCCTTCCTCTATCTCTAAGGCTCCTACAGAGGAACCTCATCTCCTTACTCTATCTCTAAGGCTCCTACAGAGGAACCTCATCTCCTTACTCTATCGCTAAGGCTCCTACAGAGAAACCTCATCTCCTTACTCTATCGCTAAGGCTCCTACAGAGGAACCTCACCTCCTTACTCTATCTCTAAGGCTCCGAGAGGAACCTCATCTCCTTCCTCTATCTCTAAGGCTCCTACAGAGGAACCTCACCTCCTTCCTCTATCTCTAAGGCTCCTAGAGGAACCTCATCTCCTTCCTCTATCTCTAAGGCTCCTAGAGGAACCTCATCTCCTTCCTCTATC
>NC_079408.1:2340929-2413429 GCF_029220125.1 Pseudoliparis swirei
TATGTAAACAGAGCTAGTTTCACAGATACAACCCGCCGACATAAAACGGGAAACACGTGAACAATATACAGCTTTCTTACGTGTATCGCGGAGGTTTGGGGACACGAGGGAGCTTCTGATCTCGTCTGTACATGGGACAGCCCGAGAGCTCAACTGATAGCTACTATAGCTAGCATGAGCAGCTAGCGATCTTGTCTTATAAAGTAGTACCATCTGAATAACGGAGAAACGGTTTTTGCTACAGTTGCAACCCACGTGTGTTTAGAGTAAAAACACATATAATGAACTAAGTCATATTTAATAAAGTAAACCTACCTTGGAGAAGAAGTTCATGAGTTAGACAGATCCACACGGCTTGGGGAATCAGATCCAGATCTCGAACCACTGCATGGGACTTTACCTTACATCTCGCGAGATTCGTGGACACATGGCGAGATCTCAGGCAAATCCCGCGAGAAGTTATACACACACACGGGAGTGTGTGTAGCCGCGCACCCAGCACCATTCAAACATAGGGGGCGGTAGTGAGTAGAAATTCTACACACACATTACACACACTTTTCCAGTTTTTGTTACTTTATGGGACTTTAGTTAAAAAGCAACAGGAGTATCAGGGGAGGCTTCTGAGCCCATATACATCAAAAACGGTGTGGGGCCCTGATTTTAGGGCCCCACGAGGTAGGTGGGCCCCATACCGCTGGTGTGCTCCCTGTTTCGGGGCCCTACAACGTAATAAATGCAAGTACACACACACACACACACACACACACACACACACACACACACATCCAGATTCAAATACATGCTCTTTTTTTTACACAGTATTTGTAGACCACACTCTAGTTCACGGTCCAGACACACAACAGGGAGAATATCAGAGAGTTTGGAATCGAAAACCTTTTGTCAAAAGTGAGTCTATTTTTAATTTAATTCCATACTTTTGTGTCAAGTTACGTACATATAGTAACCTAAGTTGAATAATGCTGATTAATATGAGTTATTTTGTATGTCTTTGTGATTGTTTTGCGTCTGTTTTTGTTATTTTGTGTCTCTTTGTGGTCATTTTGTGTCGTTTGTAGCCGTTGTGTAAACCTTTTTGGGTCATTTTCTGTCTTTTCTCTGTCAATTAGTTTATCTTTTACGATTCGTTGTCATCATTTTGCAGCTATCTTTAGTAATATTGCAAAGCTTTTTAACTGTTTTGCATCTATTCAAATTCATTTTGTGTCTCATCATTTGTGTTATTTAAATAAATTGCCATTGTGTGAATCGGCTCTCTGAACATTTAGGCCTCTGGACTTGTGCCCAGTACCTCTGGTCAGAACTACACATCCACAGATGTACCTGACTTGCTCATGATGTATTGTCAAATACAAGCAGTCTGGCTGTCAGATAAAAAACTATACTCTCGCGGAAAATAATACATATTAAAAATGTTACCTGAAATGTATTAACAATAAGTTGTGACTGTAACTGACAAGTTAGAAATATTCTTTCCTTTAGATATCAGTTCATACTGAACTGAAAGTGTATTTCATATTTTTTCTAATGGAACTTTATATGATGATCGCAAATATTGACATTGTATTTAAATATATGTTCAGACACTTGTTACACTTTGTAAAGTCAAAGGAAAGGTCATGGGTCAGGGTTGAAAAGTTATTCTCATTTACATGAGTGTCTATGAGTTGATTTAAATTGTTAAAAGAGGGTCAGGGTTAGAGATTCTAAAATGCTCAGTCATTATCTACATCAGTTCACTATTTCTACTTGTTTTTTGCTCTCTCATCTTTCTCTCGTGTTCTCTCTATCACTGCCCCTTACCCACAGTCATGTCTGTAAACTCCTCTTCCTCCTCTTCTCTTCCTTCCAACTCTTCCACCATCAACATCTTTGATTTCATGAAGAAATGCTCTGACACCAAAGATGGCATCTTCAACATCACCGCTTTCACCGTCACCCTCATCCTCCTGGTCCTCCCTCCCTGCGTCTACGTCATCTACCTGGGTTTCCAGCGATGGAGGCAGCAGCGCTCCGGCACGACGATGAGCCACTCCGACGTCTTCACCTTCCACATGGTCGCCATGGAGCTGGTTAATATCGTAGGGTCCATTGTAAACTGTTGTGGCGTCCTCACTCGTCTCCCCAAAATGATGACAGTGGGCATATGCCTTTTATCCATCAACATATCTGGACAGCAGTTCTATCACAGTCTCTCCTGTGTGGAGCGCTACCTGGCTGTCGTTCACCCCGTCACCTACCTGGGCCTGAAGAAGGGGAAGGGGATCAGAATCAGAAACATCTCCATCGGATGTGTTTGGCTGCTTGTCTTTGTAAACATAGGTCTCATTTTTATTCAGGACAAGAATTTCATCCGCATCTTCTTTTATTGTACCACAGCCTTTATCTCCATTGTTATCTGTTTCTGCAGCCTTTCTGTTCTCTATGTTCTGATTCGTCCAGGGCCAGGGGCAGGGGGGGAGGGCAGACCACGGGTTGACCAATTAAAGATGAGAGCGTTCTACACCATCATGGCCATACTGGGAGCGCTGTCCATCAGAGTTGTGGCCACTGTAGTTATCTATCCTATATTTAACTCACCACAGCTGTTTTTTTTTGAAAAGTGTAGAGTGTGGTTGTCGATTAACTGGTTTAATGTCCCCAGCAGTCTGGTGTTGCCTCTGCTCTTTATACACAGGGCAGGAAAACTAATGTGTTGCAAGAACAGCAACCAATCAGGACAAGGATCAGATTAGATTAATACAATAGATTGGATCTCTTCGTGGTTGTAGTGACGGATTTCTCTCCTCGGCCACTCAGCTGGGTGCGGGAGGCGATCCGCTTTTAATAAGAGATTCCATGCTGTTTATGTCATTGGGTGAGATTCCCGTTTAATTCCGGTTTTAGTGTGATCACCCCATCACCCTTGCATCATTACCCGTGTCAGTTGCACCTGTGCCCCATGTATCAATTACCTGCCACACTGCTCCACACTGCCCCCCGTGGTCAACCTGAGATAGACACAACACTCAAAGATATAATACAGACTCGACTAATGGCTCCTACAGTGGTCATTGTGTGTCTCTTTGTAATTGTCTTGGTCCTTTTGGATCCATTTATTTCCATGATTGCTTTGGCTTTTTTTGTGTGTGTGTTTGTCGTTGTTTTGTCTCTGTAGACAAGTTGTCTTTTTTTCTCCTGTTTTGGTACATTTCTCAATCCAGACCAGCAAATTTAACAATATCAACTAAACAGTCAAAGAAATTAACAAATTGCGGTAAAGAATATACATTCCTCAAAATGTATTATCAAAAAACTGGACTACGGTCCGGTTCATAGCCTGTTTAGGTCTTAAAATAACAAGAGACACACAGAGAGAGACGTGTCTTTGATTTGACTAAGCTCAGGTTTTTAGTTACAGCTCATTTGAATCTTGTCAAACATCCAATTGATGAAAGATGAGGTGACTACGCACATTTCTTAAATACAGAATTGAATGATGAAACACACAATGAACATCTTTTTTATATATTCATCTTTGTCCCGTGAAATGTATCTTCAAGTTATACGCATAAGACAAACTATTTTAAATATATTTTTCTAGACATGCAGGAGCATACATTTCTTCAATTTATCTAAAAATGTTAAAAAAAACACCAACGTTCTTTGTCATCAGTCTTAAATCAAGCTTAATGATGTATTTATTATTATGGTGTGTTTGCTTTCATGTTTTTGGTGCTTTGTTGCGATAAAAGTTCAATATGAAAAATGTACAATCTAAACATGATCTGATTATAGTTTGTATATTCACTGATGGATGGATAGATACCTTCCTGAAAACAATATGTGTTTTTAAATGACAGAATGAATGTAATCAATAAAAACTCTGAAATGGGTTGATGTGCATTCTTTGTTTCTGAACTACGATTTATGAATAACAGCGGGTGTTGAGGTGTCTTTGAGCAAATAAGTGGCGTGGTGCCATTCTGCATCTGTGAAGGACGTAGAATGCAAATCTAAAGCCATTCACATGAATGAGCAATGCTGACTGGTTATAATACATGCAAAACACACACACACAAAGATGTGGATACACTAAAACACTCAAAGCACTCAATAAACTGAGTTTGCGTCACAGTTTCTGAAGTTTTTTTGATAATGTTGGAGATAATCAAAAGTTATCAAGTGGGTATGAAAAACTAACAAAAAGCTGCACGTGCTTTGGAAAGGTCATTGTATTACGTTTGCAGTGGTGGCGCTGCCTTGCAGCTTGATGCCCCAACTAGAGCAACGGTGCTCAAAATGGCACATATTTCAGTTTTAATCACAATTCTTCTGCAAGTTTTTTTCATCACACCTGTTATGTGTCAGGTTCAAGGCGTCTGTGTCTGTGTTCACCCCCGTTCCCTTCAGGGGTCAATCAGGGGATTGGTTGAACCCTGTGGGGGCCAGTCATGCTGCACCTGGGTTCCTTAGAATTCAAGCATGGGGCCACATTTAGAAGGAACCTGAAGAGTTCACTGGTCAGTTGTTGTTCCATCCCATATGTAAACTGTAAACATATAAAAGGTATGTTTAAGATGTACTGAACCATGCTCTTTTTTGAGGAGTGTGTACGACTTTTAAACATTCAGGTGTAGAGATTAAATGTGTTCCTAGTATTAGCATCAAGTCTCCGCCAAACACATTCACAGGACAGACGTCTGAGGACAAAAATGCATGTTTACTTTTGCTGGAATCTATCCCTGTGCATAAAAGTGGAACCATGAATTATTTCTTCAACATCAACCCTAAGGTTCCCAGTGAATAGACTTATTGTCAACAAAGTTTGGGGTGAGAACAAAATCAATGGTTTCTTAAACTTAAACTCCTGAATGCCGCACTAAGTTGGTTTAAATCCTATTCTTCAGATCGATCTCAGTTTGTATTTGTAAATGATGAAGCCTCGATAACCACCAACGTTAGTAACGGAGTTCCACAAGGTTCTGTGCTGGGGCCACTTTTATTGACCTTATACATGCTTCCTTTGGGCAATATTATCAGAAACACTCCATAAACTTTCATTGTTATGCAGATGATACTCAACTATATCTATCAATGAGCACGGTGGCTCAGTGGTTAGCACTGTCGCCTCACAGCAAGAAGACCCTGGGTTCGAATCCCGGTCGTCCCGGTCGTTCCAGGTCCTTTCTATGTGGAGTTTGCATGTTCTCCTCGTGTCTGCGTGGGTTTCCTCTGGGTACTCTGGTTACCCCCACCATCATAAAGACATGCACCGCAGCCTCACCCCGGTTCGTATGGATGTGAATGAATGTTGGTGGTGGTCGGAGGGGCCGTAGGCGCTGATTGGCTGCCACGCTTCCGTCAGTCTGCCCCAGGGCAGCTGTGGCTACTGATGTAGCTCACCACCACCGGGATGACTGTGTGTGTGTGACTACTGGACTCTGTAAAGCGACTTCGGGTGCCTTGAGAAGCGTTATATAAAATAAACGATTATTATTATTATTATTATTATCAAGCCAGAGGAGTCCAACCAGCTCGCTAAACTTCAAGCATGTCGCAAAGACATAAAAACATGGATGACCTGCAACTTCTTGATGTTAAACTCAGACAAAACCGAAGTAATTTTACCCTGAGCACCTCAGAGATCAATTATCTGGTGATGTGGTTTCTGTAGATGGCATTGCTCTAGCATCAACACCACTGTAAAGAATCTCTGTTATCTTTGATCGGGACTTGTCCTTTAATGAGAAATAAAATGAACTTTTTTTAATTTGAGCAAATGGCTGCAATAAAATAAAGAGAGAACATTTTAAAGGGGTCTGAATACTTTCCATACTCACTGTATATTATGGGACACTTCAAATGCAGTTATCATTGGTACAATAATTTTGACCAAAGTTAAAGTAATTCAAAATCAGATCTTGGACATTTATAAAGAAGAAACAGAGAAACAATATACGTTCCTAAAACAAATACATTAGAACATAGGTCTTGAAGCTACAAAATTACTTGCTAAGAAAATCTGCTATTTTACATCTGTAAAGGAGGTCAAATGCAAAGTAAAGTAATTCAAAGTGTATGTAAATGTTGATATTTCAGCAAAAGCAACATTTTAGAATAACTCTTTACTGAGTTTAACTTACACTCAAGCTTTTTTTGTATCTTAAAATCTCTTTCAATCAGGAGGTTGACGGTTGAATCCCTGTCCTAGTCAATGTATCCATGAGCAAGACACCTAACCCCCAATGACTGTGTAGCTGCGTCCACGGTGTATGAATGTAACATGATTGTAAGAAGACTAAATAACATGTAAAGTTACACATAGTGAAACTGTTTCAGAGTTAACGCAACTCTGGTCAGAGTTATAATTCTACACAGAGAAGTGTAGAAATAACACTACAAGTATTTCTATGTAAATAACACTTGTACTGTTATTAACATGTGATACTCAGATTAGTGTTAATCAAAATTAACACTTCTCAGTGTATTGTACAGTAAAATAATAACTCTTATCAGAGTTGCGTTAACTCTAAAATATTAACACTACAACTTTAACACTCAAAAGATAAGGGACCATATGTTCAAGTGTTAAAATGTACTCTTTAAGTGTTACATTGACTCTGCCAATGTTACTGAACAGGAGCATGTCATCCTTCAATTCATATGAACATGTAAAAAAACATCAAACCCAGATATTGTTTGCTATCCCCATATGTCATGTGTTAATCTTAATAATGTTATGTATTCCGTTTGTTAGATTGCGTCCATGCTTTTGGCGCTCTATTGGCTGAAAAGGTCAAACACGAGAGTTGAATAAATGTAATCAATAATATCTCTGAAATGTGTTTGTGTGCAGTCTGTGTTTCTTTGATTTATAAATAACGGCCAGCGTTGAAGTGTGTTTGAGCTGAGAAGTTTTGTGCTGCTATTCTGTGTCGGAGGGAAAATGTGCGACGTCGTTTCCCTCTCCTGAAATGTTGAGAGGATTAACCTGATTCGGTGGGGTCATGGGAAAAGGTCACGGACAATGACTTGGGGTTATGGTCCTGGACAGGCCAAACCCAATCGATTATGTGGAGGGGGTTTAACCTGAAAGGAGCCTTTGGGGTCTTCAACTGGATTAGCTCTATCTGAGTGGGAGCAGATGGTTTTGGGGAATTTGGGGTCTCTAGGATGTGTATAAGAAGGAGGCGATTGAACCAGGATGGCAGCATTCATCCTGCGTTCTCACTCCAGTGTTGTGCTCCACTCAGCTGGGTGTTTTCATGACTTCTTTGTTTGGTTGACTTACTTATTTGCTTGTTTGTACCTGGCTCACACTGGATCATTTGTGAACTTGTTACTATATAATAAAGTGTAATAAGACCACCGTGCTTAAAGTACTTTTGATTTCTCACAAGGTAACGGAACATTAATTCCACCACAAATTGGCGACGAGGATGGGATATCAGATGCAAATGACTCTGGCTGAAATTAAATTAAGTTTGACATGTACTAAGACAAACACAGCATCTATTCGATTAGAAATAGGTATACAGAGCAAACCTTAGGCAAATACATTCAAATTCACACATATGTCTTGGACGTGGCATAATTATACTCAACCTCTAATTACGATTAGACCTAGGAATAGAGATTGCACCAACACAACACCAACGATTCCAGTCCATCCTATTACCAAGGTTAGCCGCTGTATTCATTTCTACACATTAGGGGGATTTTCCATGGGATAAAGTGAGAATGATACTGTTAGTTATATTAGTGAAACTAGAGTGGTTATTACCTGAACAAGCATATCTAGTGTGTGGGAACATCGCCTACAGCTGTGTTCCAGAAATAAGAGACCTCCATAAAATGTTGTTCATGGGGAAATGCTACCTAGCCTATCTTATAGCTTTGATTAGACAAACTGACTCCAAGGAACTCGTTCCATTAACGTACGTCAGAAACGAGCTATTTCCCTCGGTTCAAGGATATTAAGGGTGATATTACCAGCATACGGCACCTGTGTAATAAGTGTAATAAGTCCTACGTGCTTGAAGTACTTTTGATTTCTCACAAGGTAACAAGTTTGTATGGTGTGTTTTTTTAGCCATTGTGTGCCTGCAGTTTTGCCCATTTTTATAGTAGTTTTGCATTTTTGTTGTTGTTTTATGTCTGTGTAGTCAAGTTCTGTATTCTTCTTAATGTTTTGATACTTCTTGTAGTCATTTTGCATATCACTGTTCATGCTGTCTCTTTCTCATCATTTTGTCTTTTTGTAATCATTTTATTTTCTCCTTGTTGGTACGCGTCTCAAAATGACTTGCTAAGAAAATCTGCTATTCTACATCTGTACAGGAGGTCAAATGCAAAAGTAAAGCAATTCAAAGTGAATTAGCAATGCAGACTGGTCATAATACATGCAAAACACACACACACAGATTCAAATATATGGTTCTTTTTTACACGGTATTCATAGACAATACACTAGTTCACAGTCCAGACACACAAACGGGGAGAATATCAGAACGCTTGGAATCTAAAACCTTTTGTCAAAGTGAGTGTATTATTTATTTAAAGCCCCACTATGTAGTTTTTCCCTTTTAGCGCCCCCTTCAGGTTTTTAGGTATTTAACGTTTACTTCAGTGTCGTAAATACCCAGTTACGATAGATGCAGCCTCGCATACACTTGTATTGAGTTGGGATCATGTGTTGTCCTGTATTATAATATTATTATTATTATTATTATTTGTACGTGTCACGGGTTATAAAAGGTGACGAGGGGGAGGTGACGCAAGTTTTTTTTAGTTTGGAGCGCGCTGACAGGCGGCGGACTCAGAACGGCAGCAATCCGGCGACTGTTTCTATTTTGGATTCATACCAACGGGCGGGATCATTAATAGAAGACTGCGCAGGAACACTGTGAACTGGCCCAGCACCTACCGGACTAGGGTGAAGTAGCGCGGGGATTGAACGCGGCGCCTCGCCATGTTTCCACCTGGTCGGTCAGCTGTTTGCCGGCTTTTTTTTCGGGGGGGGGTGCGCGTGCAGTCATTTACTTTTGTTTTGGGGGACTGCAAATGTGGAGTACGTGTGATCGAATACAATATTGTTGACAACACCAAAAAGCTACATAAAAAAGCGACCCTTATACTGGAGCTGCGAGCGTGGAGTGGCACTTTATGACATTGCGTAATCACTGCCAGAAAGCAGGTCGAAGTACATCCGCCGGATGTACCGGGCGGCTCCAGAATCTTACATAGCGGAGTTATTTCCCCACAGACCCCCGATGGCAATAGCGGAGACGCAAATCGTCATATTAAAAGTCATTGTAGCGGCACAATTTTTTTCAAGCTGTTATTTTAAGGTACAAATGTTACATAGTGTTGCTTTAACTCTATACTTTTGTGTCAACTCGCGTACATAAAGTGACATATGATAAATAATCCTGATTACCAAACACTGTTCAGTAGGTATTTATTTTATGTGTTTTTTAGTTTAAAAAAATGCTTCTTCATTTCTATTCTGAAACTTATGAAGACTACATTCATCATATAATATTGTTGTTAAACGGGTCATGTTAAAGAAAAAGGTTACTCAGATTTATCATAGGTTAAGATGTTTGTGTTTGGGGTTATTAATCTCTGTTCTGTTATATTATGCTTTCATGTTTTCTTTCCCATTCTTTTAGAAATAAACCTAATTTATCTTAAAGTAGGACACATATATAACATGCACAGATTAAGAGACAAGAGGCCTTTTTTTGGATCATTTTGCAATTTATATTAGTTATTTTGTATTTCTTTGTGATGGTTTTGGATCTGTTTTTGTTATTTTGTGTCTCTTTGTGTTCATTTTGTGTCATTTGTAGCCATTGTGTAAATCTTTTTGGGTCGTCTGCTGTCTTTTTTATGCCAATTTCTAACAAAATATCAGATTCAGCAAAATTATATATGATGATCGCAAATATTGACATTGTGTTTAAAGATATGTTCAGACACAGGTTGCACTTAGGAAAGGTCATGGGTCAGGGTTGAAAAGTTATTCTCATTGACATGAGTGTCTATGAGTTGATTTGAATATAAACAAACATGATTCTCCTGTTGAAACATGTAATTTTTAATATTTTAACATAACCTTCTAAACATCAGCATAATAGCATCATTGTTGGGTACCTGTTAGCATGCTAGCTTCACCATTAAGTCTCAAAGAGATTAAAAAAGTCATTATCTGCATAATTTCATTATTTCTACTTATTTTTTGCTCTCCCATCTCTCTCTTATTCCCCCTGTCTCTTGCCCACAGTCATGTCAGTGAACTCCTCCTCTTCCTCTTCACTTCCTTCCAACTCTTTCTACATTAAGATCCATGATTTAATCCTGAAATGCTACAACACCACAGCCGGCATCTTCAGCCTCACCGCCCTGACCATCATCATCATGCTTATCATCCTCCCTCCCTGCGTCTACGTCATCTACCTGGGTTTCCAGCGATGGAGGCAGCAGCGCTCCGGCATGACGACGAGCCACTCCGACGTCTTCACCTTCCACATGGTCGCCATGGAGCTGATGAATATCGTAGGGACCATAACATTATGTTGTGGCGTCGCCACTCGTCTCCCTGTTGTGTTGATGGTGGGTATGTACCTTTTGGGCATCAACATATTTGGACAGCAGTTCTGTCACACCCTGACCTGCGTGGAGCGCTACCTGGCTGTCGTTCACCCCGTCACCTACCTGGGCCTGAAGAAGGGGAAGGGGATCAGAATCAGAAACATCTCCTTCGGATGTGTTTGGCTGCTTGTCTTTGCAGACATGCTTGTCCTTTCGGGAGGGGATGTCAATGTCATCCGCATCTTCTCTTATTGTACCTCAGCCTTCAAATTTATGGTCATCTGTTTCTGCAGTCTTTCTGTTCTCTATGTTCTGATTCGTCCAGGGCCGGGAGCAGGAGGGGAGGGCAGAAATCGTTGTGTTATTTGTGCCTTTTTTATGGTGGTTAAGCATCTCTTTGTAGTTATTTTCTATCTTTGTATTCAAGTTGTACATTTTTGTGGTTTCGCTACTTGTAGTCATTTTGCATTTCACTGTTGCGCCGATTTTGTTTTTTAGTTGTGATTTAGTGTCTCTACGCAGGTGTTGTATTTCTCCTGTTTGTACATATCCCAATAAAAACAAGCAACATTCACAATATCAACCAAATAGTCAGCAAAATTAACAAATTGTGGTAAATAATAGCAAAATGTATTATCAAAAGACTGGACTAAGGTCTGGTTTAGTCTTTTAGGTCTTAATATAACAAGTGACACACGTAGACAGACGGGTGTTTGATTTGAATCGGCAGCGGTTTTTAGTTACAGCTCATTTGAATAACATCCACTTGGTGAAAGATGAGGTGAATAATCAGAAACACTTATAATGATGAAATACATATAATGTATGTCTGTTTTACTGCACTGTATGTAAACTATTATATTCATCTCTGTCAAACATTTCAAGTTATATTCATTTCTTGTATATATTATAAAATAAATGAATTAGTTAATTAATTAAATTTGTCCAGCCATGCAGGACCTGGACGTTCTTTGTCATCAGCATCAGTCTTAAATCAATCATATTATTTTTTTTGTATTTTGGTTGGTTTGCTTTCATGTTTTTTGTGCTTTGTTGGCAGAAAAGTATATAAAAATATGAAAAATGTATAATGAAAAAAAAAAATCTGATGTTAATTTTCACTGATAAATGGATCGATACCTTCCTTCTATAATATATGTTTTTAAACGACATAATAAATGTAATAAATAAAATTCTGTGTTTCTGAATAACTGCCAGTGTTGAGGTGTCTTTGGGCAAAGAAGAGGTGTGGTGCAATTCTGCATCTGTGAAGGAGGTAGAATGCAAATCTAAAGTAATTCAAAGTGAATGAGCAATGCTGACTGGTTATAATACATGCAAAACACACACACACACACACACACATGCAAATATGTTCAGACTTCACACTCAAACACTCAGAAAGTATACTAAACTGAGTTTGCGTCAGACTCGCAATACCTTTTTGCTAGTCTTAGATAATTAAATGTGATCAAGCTGCACTTGTTTTGCGTAGCCCCCTTGTGGTAGAACTGAGTAAAGCTGAACAGGAAGAGGAGATACAAGATCACACCAGAAGTTAGATGTTTTTTTTCTGCAAGGAGTGATGCTGGAAATTATACTTTGCAAACAGTCCATGTCACGAGACAACATGCATCAACATAAAACATTTGAAGTGGATCTGATAAATTCCCTTCTTCAGGGAGGTAATTGGAGACGGACGGCACGGCGACGGGCCACGAGGAACTGGAGCCGGACGGGATGGCGACGGGACACGGGGAACTGGAGCCGGACGGGATGGCGACGGGACACGGGGAACTGGAGCCGGACGGAATGGCGACGGGACACGAGACTGGTAGGGACGGAGACGGGGAATTGCGTATATTTATTAATGTCTAGTGCTGAGGTGTCTTCAAGCCGGTGTGATGCTATTCTGCATCTGTGAATGATATCAATGCAAATATAAAGCTATTCAAATATAATGAGCAATGGTTACTGGTTATATCATATGTAAAACACACCCACACACACACACATATTCAAATGTATACTGTTTTTACACATTATTAATAGACTACACACCAGTTCACAGTCCAGACACACGACAGGCAGAAGATCACAAAGTTTGGAATCCAAAGTCAGAGTGAGTTTACTTTATTGTAATGTTTTTGTTAGCTCACGTACCTAAAGGGGATATATTAAACTAATGCTGATTACAAACTGTGCACTTTGCACAGAACCTTTTTAGTACGGAAACAATTTTATTTGTATGTTTTTATAAATGCTGCTTAATTACTATTCTTAAATAATATTGTTGTTAAATGTCAAAAGGGTTATGTGAAAGAAGGTTAGACAGACATTATGTCAGATGAATCTGAACATGTCTGTGCTCTGATATCACGCTTTCATGTTTTTATGAATAAACCTACTTTATCCTACGAAATCTACCCATGGACAGAGTAAGAGACAAGGGGCACCTGTTTATGTAAATGTTGCATCTAATATTAGTATTTTTGTATCCTTTTATGATCATTTTATATCACTTTATTGTTATTTTGTTTTTCTTTGTGGTCATATTGGGTCGTTTATAGCTATTGGTTAATCTTTTTTTGTAATTTAGGGTTTCTTCTAGGGTATTTTGAAGAAGTTTTACAACTTTTTGTAATTGTTAAGCATTTACTTGTAATCATGTTGGAGCTATTCTCCGTACTAGTGCAGCACTGTGATCGGTTTGCATCTATTTTAAGTAAATTTGCATCTCTGATTTTTTAAATTGGCCCCCTGACCTCTCGGGGAACCGGGCCTGTGCCCAGTAGGTCTGTTCAGTTCTAAACCATCATTTGACGTACTATTGTCAACTACAGCCTGCAAGAATGTATTCGATTTCTATGGCACCTGGAAAGCTTAACCCTTGTGTTGCCTTAGGGTCATTTTGACCCAAATCAATATTACACCCTCCCCCCGCCTTTGGGTCATTTTGACCCGATTCAATGTTTCACCCTCCTGTTACCTTTATATTTACTAACATATTTTACCCTTTGGGACCAATTTGACGCCAGCAATTAAAACCTCCAGAAAATTATTCGAATTAATATTGTTTTCCAAGTTTAAGTGTGAGGCACTTTATGTTTGTTTGTTGACTACCGAAAGAACACCGACATTAAACATTGAATGGGGTCAAATTAATCCTAAAGCGGGGGGAGGGTGTAATATTGATTCGGGTCAAAATGACCCTAAGGCAACACAAGGGTTAACCCTGAATTAAATTAATACATGAAAATTAAAAGATGTTATTAGAGGAAACATACTGACATGTTGTTGCTGTCTTTGACAAGTTGCATTATTTTCTTTAAATATGTAAACATCAGGAAAATGTGTACTGACACTATATTTAATTTATTTCCCATCAAATTGTCACAATATGGAGAAGAATATCATGATGAATTATGAGAAAATATTCAACTTTTGTTTAATTTCATGGTCAGACAGGTAGCCCGTAATATATCATGGTTTAATCATACTAAACAGTTTAAATAGACTTCAGTGAAAAAAAAGTATGTTGCATTTTCTTTCGTGGAAACAGGGATAGAAAGTTATTCTCAAAGAATGTGAAGAAGGTTAAAATATCTCAACAAATTTGGATGAAAATTTATATGCAATGAAGGTTGAATTGTCATAAATTTGATCTAATTAGCAGCTATTTAGTTAATTTTAGCACGCTAGCATGTAAAACTAGAATGGGCACTCGGTAGAGCGCATACCTTCGCATATCACAAGATTGGGCATTGAATTATGAACATTTTGGCATTAGTTGCATGCCAATTGGACAAAAATGTATCGTGCTATGGTAAAAAAAAGATTTTGACTTTTCCATGACCTTGACCTTGATCTTTGACCCGATTGATCCCAAAATCTAATCAACTGGTCCCCGGATAATAACCAATCATCCCACCAAATTCCATGTGATTCAAGAAGATTTGACCTGTTCATGACCTTTGACCTTGACCTTTGACCCGATCGATCCCAAAATCTCATCAACTGGTCCCCGGATAATAAACAATCATCCCACCAAATTTCATGCGATTCGGTTCAATACTTTTTGAGTTTTGCGAATAACACGCATACAAATAAATAAATAAATAAATACACGGCGATCAAAACATAACCTTCCGGCATTTTCAATGCGCAGGTAACCAGGAACATGGAAACAGACGTTAGTTGTTATGGAGACAACCACGTCACTGGCGTAACACACCGAGAAGAGATATAGTTCTTAAATTATACTCATTCACTTTGGCTCCCTAATCTTAGTAACGTGACACTCCACTGGTTGTTTTTCATGGATTGTTACTGTAAATCCTCAAAGTGAGTCCATGATTTCACTGTTCCAAATATATATTTTTAACCGTCCCATCTTTTCTCTTCTCTCTATCATTATCCCTTGCCCACAGTCATGTCAGTCAACTCTTCCTCCTCCTCTTCTCTTCCTGCCAACTCTTCCTCCATCAGCTATGATTCCCTCCAGGAATGCTACAACACCACAGCCGGCACCTATAGCGCCACCGCTTTCACCGTCACCCTCATCCTCCTGGTCCTCCCTCCATGCGTCTACGTCATCTACCTGGGTTTCCAGCGATGGAGGCAGCAGCGCTCCGGCACGACGATGAGCCACTCCGACGTCTTCACCTTCCACATGGTCGCCATGGAGCTGGTTAATATCATAGGGCGCATTTTATTCTGTTATGGTGCCATCACTCCTCTCCCTGTAGTGTTGGTGGTGGGCATATGCCTTTTATCCATCAATATATCTGGACAGCTGTTCTTTCACAGTCTCTCCTGTGTGGAGCGCTACCTGGCTGTCGTTCACCCCGTCACCTACCTGGGCCTGAAGAATGCAAAGTGGATCAGAATCAGAAACATCTCCATGGCACTCGTTTGGTTGCTGTGCTTTGCAAACATGGGTTTAATATTCGTGGAGGACACTAATGTCTTCAACAACTTATTTTGTTTTACCTCAGCCTTCCACTTTACTGTCATGTCTTTCTGCAGCCTTGCTGTTCTCTATGTTCTGATTCGTCCAGGGCCGGGGGCAGGGGGGGAGGGCAGACCACGGGTTGACCAATCAAAGATGAGAGCGTTCTACACCATCATGGTCATACTGGGAGCGCTGTTGTTGAGGGTTGGGGGGACTGCAGTTTACTCCATCGTTAAAACCTCGCCACATGTGGGGGAGTCTGAAAAGTGTGCTGTGTGGTTGTCAGTAATCTGGTTCACTTTGCCCAGCAGTCTGGTGTTGCCTCTGCTCTTTATACACAGGGCAGGAAAACTAATGTGTTGTAAGAACCGCAACCAATCAGGACACGGATCAGATTAGATATCATTATACTAAATTCATCTTCTGTAGATTGGATCTCTTTGCGGTTTATTTTATTCCAGTTTTTTTTAGTTTATTTGGTCCATTTAGTCTTTGTTGTTGTCTTCCCCTTTTTATAGTAGTCTTGCTTCTCTTTCTAGTTATGTTGTCTCACCTTGAAATTGTCATTATATTTGTGTAGCTCATGTTTGCCTTTAGTCTTTTTGCCCCTTGTGGTTGTTTTGTTTTCTTGTGGTCAACTTCTCTCTGTTGTTTTTTTACCTTTTGAATTTATTGAGCATTTTAGCTAATTCAGGTGAAATGTGATCTCTTTTCTTAGTTTTACTGAGTACACGAGCTTCAGCATTCTGGGTCAACTGGAGGGACCTAAGAGACTTATAGAGCAGCCTGATAATAAGGAGTTGACCTAAGAGACTTATAGAGCAGGCTGATAATAAGGAGTTGACCTAAGAGACTTATAGAGCAGCCTGATAATAAGGAGTTGACTGAAGAGACTTATAGAGCAGCCTGATAATAAGGAGTTGACTGAAGAGACTTATAGAGCAGCCTGATAATAAGGAGTTGACCTAAGAGACTTATAGAGCAGCCTGATAATAAGGAGTTGACTTAAGAGACTTATAGAGCAGCCTGATAATAAGGAGTTGACTATAGAGACTTATAAAGCAGCCTGATAATAAGGAGTTGACCTAAGAGACTTATAGAGCAGCCTGATAATAAGGAGTTGACTTAAGAGACTTATAGAGCAGCCTGATAATAAGGAGTTGACCTAAGAGACTTATAGAGCAGCCTGATAATAAGGAGTTGACTGAAGAGACTTATAGAGCAGCCTGATAATAAGGAGTTGACCTAAGAGACTTATACAGCAGCCTGATAATAAGGAGTTGACTTAAGAGACTTATAGAGCAGCCTGATAATAAGGAGTTGACTGAAGAGACTTATAGAGCAGCCTGATAATAAGGAGTTGACTATAGAGATGTATAGAGCAGCCTGATAATAAGGAGTTGACCTAAGAGACTTATAGAGCAGCCTGATAATAAGGAGTTGACTGAAGAGACTTATAGAGCAGCCTGATAATAAGGAGTTGACCAAAGAGACTTATAGAGCAGCCTGATAATAAGGAGTTGACCTAAGAGACTTATCGAGCAGCCTGATAATAAGGAGTTGACCTAAGAGACTTATTAGAGCAGCCTGATAATAAGGAGTAGACCTAAGAGACTTATAGAGCAGCCTGATAATAAGGAGTTGACTATAGAGACTTATAAAGCAGCCTGATAATAAGGAGTTGACCTAAGAGACTTATAGAGCAGCCTGATAATAAGGAGTTGACCTAAGAGACTTATAGAGCAGCCTGATAATAAGGAGTTGACTTAAGAGACTTATAGAGCAGCCTGATAATAAGGAGTTGACTGAAGAGACTTATAGAGCAGCCTGATAATAAGGAGTTGACTATAGAGACGTATAGAGCAGCCTGATAATAAGGAGTTGACCTAAGAGACTTATAGAGCAGCCTGATAATAAGGAGTTGACTGAAGAGACTTATAGAGCAGCCTGATAATAAGGAGTTGACCAAAGAGACTTATAGAGCAGACTGATAATAAGGAGTTGACCTAAGAGACTTATCGAGCAGCCTGATAATAAGGAGTTGACCTAAGAGACTTATTAGAGCAGCCTGATAATAAGGAGTAGACCTAAGAGACTTATAGAGCAGCCTGATAATAAGGAGTTGACCTAAGAGACTCATAGAGCAGCCTGATAATAAGGAGTTGACCTAAGAGACTTATAGAGCAGCTTGATAATAAGGAGTTGACCTAAGAGACTTATAGAGCAGCCTGATAATAAGGAGTTGACCTAAGAGACTTACAGAGCAGCCTGATAATAAGGAGTTGCAGTAATCTAGTCTAGAAGTAACGAACGCGTGAAACAATTTTTCGGCATCTTTTTTAGACAAGATGTGCCTGATTTTTTAAATGTTACGTAGATGAAAGAATGCAGTCCTTGAGATGTTCTTCACGTGGAGTTAAAGGACAAGTCCCGATCAAAGATAACAGAGATTCTTTACAGTGGTGTTGATGCCAGGGCAATGCCGTCTACAGAAACCACATCACCAGATAATGGATCTCTGAGGTGCTCAGGGCCGATTAAAATAACTTCAGTTTAAGATCAGGAAATTGCAGGTCATCCATGTTTTTATGTCTTTAAGACATGCTTGAAGACGGGTTGGTCTCTTCTCGTTTGATATATTGATATAATTGAGTATCATCTGCATAACAATGAAAGTTTATGGAGTGTTTCTGATAATATTTCCAAAAGGAAGCATGTATAAGGTCAATAAAAGTGGTCCAAGCACAGAACCTTGTGGAACTCCGTGACTAACGTTGGTGGTTATCGAGGTCATTTGTAATTTTCACCAGTGCTGTCTCGGTGCTGTGGTGTTTTCTAAATCCTGACTGAAACTCCTCAAAGAAACTATTATGATGTCGAAAGTCACACAACTGGTGTGCGACCACTACCTCAACGATCTTTTCGATGATGTGCAGTACTATATTTAACCATAGATGTACTTGATGTGTCTCTTTCTTGTTTTTTTGCCTTTTTTTAGCAGTTCAAAATTTCGGAGTAGTCTCCTTTCTGTCTGAGGTTTTTTCTTTTTCGTAGTTTTGGAATCTTTATTGGTATTTAACATGTATTCGTACTTGTTTGGTCTCCCTGTCGTCAGGTTTCATGTGGTATTTTTGCTCAAAGGTGGTGTTACTCTACAGCGGGGTCTTCTGTTTTATATTTTAAATACAGTTTAGAAGTGATATTAATTCTTATATTTAAGTTAGTGGTAAGTTATATCTTTATGGGTAATTATTTGAATGTGTTCTTATTTACATGTTTCATTATTTACATGTTTGAATACTTTCATCATTGATTTTAAAACAGTTACAATAATCTATGTTTTTTGCCTTCCTTTTCTCTCAGTTTAATGCTGCATTCTTTTCTAACTGGGAAGTTACAATTTCAGAAATTTCCACTGTGACGCCGCCAGAAGTCGGAAATCCGACTTTGGAAATTGAAACAAATTCCACCCACCCCAACCTCAACATCTAATATGGCTGCTCCATGCATTACAATGTTAAAAAGCTATCGTAATATGCTGTTTAGTAGCACCTACTTTTGTTCCATTAAATGAGTCAAATTTACATTTCTGTCCAACTCATAACTCCACCGGTTGCTGCAGTGTTTGAAAAATATCCCATTATGTGTTATTATTAACCATTATTGCTAATAATGGCTAATAACATGGCTAAAGCGTACCTCAATATGTTTTCGAAAATGTGTTAGGTGGAAACTTGGTCAACTCGTTAATTACCAGGTCTGATTTTTGATTTTGGAGAAAAATGGAATGCAGCATAAGTCTTTCTAGCTCCTCATTGGTTATTTTCATCAAATATGAGTTTGGAAGAACATGTGTTTGTTGTAAAAATGTTTTAATAAACAAAGATGAATAAAAGCTACATTGTGTGTTTCTTTATTATTAATCATGATAGTTCCGAGAAATGAGCTTATTCCCCTCATCTTTCACCAAGTGGATGTTTGACAAGATTCAAATGAGCTGAAGCTGAAAAGCGGTGCATATTCAAATCAAACACCTGACTGCCTCCATGTGTGTTACCTGTTATTTTAAGACCTTACAGGGTGTAAACAAGACCTTATTCCTGTCTTTTGAGTATTAATTTAGTCAATTAATGAGTTTTTACCGAAATTTGTCAACCACTTTGAGAATTTGGTAGATTTAGCTCATTTCACTTGTACGCATTGAGGCATGTACCAACCAGGAGACTCAAAATACCCCCCCCCCCCCCCCAAAATGATGATTCCAAAAAGACACAAAATGATATATAATATTGTTATACTTGGGTACATTTTTTTATTATACCTTAATGGGTCGATTAGTGGGATAAATTGGTTGATATCGTTACAAGAAAATACACAAGTTGACTTCAAGGAGACACAAGAACTACAATGAGATGCAGAACATACGCACAAAAGGACAAACCAACCATAGGCCAACAATAGCTATAAAAATACTAAAACAACAACAAAAATGACGGAAAATAATTACAATAAGATGCATAACTACCCGGAAAAAGGGTCAGGGTTATTGGCACTGGTTGAGGGCCAGATATTATTAGATTATTTGACTTCAAGGAGACGCAAGAACTACAAAGAGATGCAAAACGACTGCAAGAAGGGGCAAAACATCCACACTGAAACTATATATATATATATATATATATATATATATAGCGACTATGGGTGAGTGGGTAGCAGGTCCGTCTTTCAATCAGGGGGTTGGAGGTTCAATCCCCGCCCTAGTCGATGTGTCCTTGAGCAAGACACTTAACCCTGAGTTGCTCCTTGTAGCTGCGTCTACAGTGAATGAATGTAACAGTACTGTAAGTCGCTTTGGATAAAAGCGTCAGCCAAATGACATGTAATGTAATGTAATATATATAAGAAATTGATGGAAAAGAGTTGCATTATTATTATTTATATTATTAATACAAAAGGGCTAAACAACTAGGAAGATTATAGATGCAAAACTACAACAAATGGAAGCAAAACAACGAAAAGCAGACACAAAACTACTAAAAAGATGCAAAACTACTGCAGAAATAGGATGAATAATTAAAAACAGGCAAAGAAACCGGGAAAGAAAAGAAAGAACAACAATAGTTACAAAGGGAGTTTCCCTGCTCTGTGGATGAAGAGCAGAGGTAACACCAGACTGCTGGGGAGAGTGAACCATGACAATGAGAACCACAGACTGCACTTCTCAGTCTGCCCCACAAGGGGTGAGCTATACACATTAGAGTTCACTGCAGTCCCGACAAGCCTAAAAAACAGCACTCCCAGTATGACCATGATGGTGTAGAACGCTCTCATCTTTGATTGGTCAACCCGTGGTCTGCCCTCCCCCCCTGCCCCCGGCCCTGGACGAATCAGAACATAGAGAACCGAAAGGCTGCAGAAACAGATGACCATAAAGATGAAGGATAAGATACACGAAAAGAAAATGTTAATAGACTGAGTGTCCTCCACGAATAGCAAACATGCGTTTGCAAAAGACATCAGCCAAACACATCCGATGGAGATGTTCCTGATTCTGATCCCCTTCCCCTTCTTCAGGCCCAGGTAGGTGACGGGGTGAACGACAGCCAGGTAGCGCTCCACGCAGGTCAGGGTGTGAAAGAGCAGCTGTCCAGATATGTTAATGAATAAAAGCCACACGCCCAGCATCAACACTACAGGGAGACGAGTGATGATGCCACAACAGAATAAAATGCCCCCTATGATATTAACCAGCTCCATGGCGACCATGTGGAAGGTGAAGACGTCGGAGTGGCTCATCGTCGTGCCGGAGCGCTGCTGCCTCCATCGCTGGAAACCCAGGTAGATGACGTAGACGCAGAGAGGGAGGACCAGGAGGATGAGGGTGACGGTGAAAGTGGTGACGCTATAGGTGCCGGCTGTGGTGTTGTAGCATTCCTGGATGAATTTAAAGAGGGTGATGGAGGAAGAGTTGGATGGAGGAAAAGAGGAGGAGGAGTAGACTGACATGACTGTTTGCAAGGGGGCAAGGATAGAGTGAATAAGAGAGAGAGAAGGGAGAGCAAAAAACAAGTGGAAATAGTGAAAATGGGCCAACTGAGGTGAGGATGTGCAGTACCGACTGAAACCACCGGTGGACAAGAAATGTTCGGAAGATTATGGAGCCAAAGTAAATTATGATAAATAAGAAACAAAATCTCTTCTCGGCGTATTGTGACACTTTACAACCCGTGGCGTGGTTTTAACCACAAGAAATAACCACACAACTGTTCTCCCTCTCTTCTCATCGTGAGAATGATGCCATGAGTCCAGAGTTTATCCTCATTGGGCTTTAACTGTTCTGAATAAAACATGCTTGATAACTAAAATGCATGATTATTATTGTTAGCATGCTAATATGATCTAATTAGCTTCTAATCAGAGTAAGGTTATGACAATGCGTCCTTCTTCTGATGTTACATTTCCATCCAAAGTTGTTGTAGATATTTCACCCGTGACGCACCAACGTTGCCGACGATGAAGGTTTGCCGAGTGTGACTCAGGTTCAACCCCCTTCCACTCCTTGACAACACGTCACTTTTATAAACACAAACAATCACAAAGAAATGCAAAATGAATACAAATAGAAACGTGACAATCACAAGTTGTTGCAAAAGTACGAACAAAAGCTGTACGAAGAATATGAAGCGGTGCAATATAATTCAAAATGAATGAAATACAAGAATCACTAAATGACAGAAAAGACACAAAACGACCGAAAAAGATTCTCATGATTATTATAAATTTAAAATGACCAACAAGACACAATACCAAAGGATAGATGCAAAACAATCAGAGAACAAATGCACAAGTACTAAAAAGAGGTGCAAAATTACTGAAAATAGGGGCCCCTTATCTCCTAATGTGTAAATGTTGACATCTCTTAAGTTAAAGTAGGTTTATTCTTAAATAGAAAACATGAAAGGATGAAAAAACAGCACGAAAACACACAAACACATACATTTTATGACAAATGTAGTCTTCAAAAGTTTCACATTGAATGAAGTTCCTTACCAAATGAGCACTGTTTGTTAATCAGGAATAAAAACATATAAAAAACCCCCATTTAATTACATTAAAATAGACTCACTTTGACAGAAGGCTTTGGATTCCAGCCGAGCCGCTACTCCTTGTGTTGAAAGGAGTCAGCTGAGGTGTGTGTGTGTGTGTGGGGGGGGGGGGGTCAACTCATTTGGATGCCTCCTGAAAGATTAAAATGAGCTGTAACTTAAAACCGGTGCGTATTCAAATCACTCAGCTGTCTGTCTGAGTGTGACTCTTGTTGTTTTAAGACCTAAACGGCCTGTAAACAAGAACTTCTTCCAGTCTCTTGATAATACATTTGGGTAATTTTCTTTTTTAAATATTGCAATGTGTCAACTATTGTGGCTATTTGGTGTATATTGTTAATTTTGCTAGTCAGGATTGAGGCACGTGCCCACCAGACTAAGCTCTAACCCTAACCCCACAACATGGGACGACAGCAGCCTGAAGGGCCCTGACTCTGGAGGAACCAGGGACCACCCAGACCACCATCACTCTGGCCCCACAACATGAACTCTTCCGGGCATGACAACTGAAGGCCCAGCCTCTAACCCTAACCCATGAAAATTAAAAAAATATTACTACAAACGTACAGAATGCAGCTACAGTAAAATGCCAAATGACTAGAAGAAGTAGCAACACCACACACATACAGAACTTGACTAAAACAAAAAAAGAGATGCAACACGACCACAAGAACGGACAAAAACAACCACACGGCAACCATGACTACAAAAACAACATCATAATTAAAGAGAGACTCAAAGTGAATCCAAAGAGAAGCACAACTACTGTAACAAGGGCCACACAACTACAATGATACAACACTAATGCACAGAGGAGGAGGACAACAACAACAACAAGACAACAGACGCAAAATATACCACGGGCAAAAATATCTCCAAGTAGACCAAAACAGTTTCAAAGAGATCCGATCTTTAGAAGATGCATGTTCAAGAATAATAATCTAATCGGATCCTCCTCTTGATTTGAAGATGATCTTACACAGAAGTGTTGAGCAACACCTAACATGAGGTTTGGTCCAATCACGGGGCTGGAAGATGAAGGGACTTCCGACTAGGTACCTTCTGCATCAGCACGCCAAAGGGCAGACGAAGAATTGCTCCGTCTCAACCCAGGGAAACCTCGCTCTATTGAGTGGGTGGGAATAACTGTGCGACCTCAAATCCACTAGGGCAGCGGTTCCCAAACTCAAGAATGCCGCGGCCCAATTTGAAATCTGAAAATCTTCTGCGGCCCACCCAAGCCTTAAATCACAACCAGCGTTGACGACGCGTTGTCGACGGGGGGGGGGGGGGCTAGTGAGAGGGTGTTTACCTGTGCAGGGTTTTTCCTGCATAGAGAAAATGTGGGCGCGCGCCTAAGCCGTAATTTAACACTGAGCTGTGCTCACCTGTGTGCGACTCCCGGCTGAGGGAGGCGCGCGCCGGCATCGGAGCTCTGGCGCGCACGAGCCGAGAAGAGTTGACGGGGGTAGACGAAAATTACAGGGTGACGGGTGGAGATTCCCCCCTGTTATAATAGGAGGGGAAACACTGGAGTTGATAAGCGTGTCTTCTTGTCTGATCAATACGCAACTGTGAGGTGCGCGACTTGTCTGAGCGGCCAGCTGCTGATCACTCACTCAACAGCCCGACGTGCATGAGCAGATGGTGCGCGCATAGCGCGCAAACATTTTTTTTGGGAGCACCGAAGACCCATTCTGACCCAGGAAAAACCCTGCTGTGTGCGCGGATGTGTCGGCGTGCATCACGGCAGACAGAGCGATGCGACCCGAGAAGTGTTAACGGGGGTGCTGAGCGATTAAATATATCTCTTGTTCTGCCTGTTTTGTGATATACATGCCTAAAAGGCGCCTAATATTTCTAGACTGAAATAATATCGGCATTATAATTATTATAACTATGAGGATTTTTTTTTAGTTGCCTATTTTGTGGAGCCCCCTCAGGACGTGGTGCCCTACGCGCAGCGCGTAGTGCGCTATGGGAACAGAACATAAACTAATACTACAAGAGGGTGCCCCATTTGACATTGTTTTGTTTGGCGGTCAGAAAAATAGGTCAGATAAAAGAATAACACGTAATTTAAATCATAAATGTTTTTATATTAATTTCAAACTTTTCAAAATTGAAAATTTAAAACATTTTATTTATTTATTGTAAATGACCTCTCGTGGCCCACCTGCAGTACCACAGTTTGGGAATCGCTGCACTAGGGAATTTAAATCAGGGTGAATCCTCCCGCTGGGTGGTGCGTATCAACTGGTATTAGTTAGCAATTCATCACCAACGGACATTTTCTTCGGGTCCACATCCAAAGGTTTCTGAGCCCGACAGCCCTGAGGACGCATGAGTTGCCCCCGAGGCCGTGGACAGGAAATGCGTTATTATTATTATGATTATTATTGCCCTCTATAGCCCCGGAGTAGTCACTACAAGATTATAAGAATATAAGAATATACACTTTTATTAATCCCCAAGGGGAAATTAGTTCTCTGCATTTAACCCATCCTTAGTTATTAAGGAGCAGTGGGCTGCGGTGAAGCGCCCGGGAAGCAACTGGGGATTCAGTGCCTTGCTCAAGGACACTTCGACTTGCAACTAATGGGGAGAGCGGGGATCGAACCCACAACCCTGCGGTTGCAGGACGGCCCTCTTACCCCACTGAGCTAAAGCCGCCCAAAATGTTATGTTATTATTTCTAATTTTTATTAGGAGTAGTCACTGCATAGAGTCAAAAGAAGAACGCCCCCTACAGCCCGGGAGAAGCCACTACAAGAGAGCTAAAAGAAAGTCCCCCACCCAGGTGCCTGTAGAAGCTGATCCATCAACATCAATGCGGTTTGAATCCGGATTAGAATTTCGTTCAAGTCCAGATTAGAATATCTGAAGACCAGTATGGACCCGGCCCTCAACCCATGTTTCATAACCTGCCTGACTTGGCCCAGTACCGTCAAGGGGAAAGGTTCTTACTCCCAGCCCCAGAGTCGGCAGCCCAAACCTCCTGAGCACAGCGGCGCCGGCCCAGCTGAGGACGCCACCCCAGCCAACCTCTACAACCCGCCCCCCGGAGCGCGCCTGCCCAGCCGGTAGTAGCCGGTCGTAGCCTTCCTGTCCCTGTTTTATTTTGAAGGTGTCTGTCTCTCATGTCCTCTGTTCCCTTCACGTTCTGCCTTTGTGATTGCTGCCCGGTCCCTGATTGGATGCTCCCGTGCCCAATCACCTGCACCTTCCCAGTGTTTCTAAACCCCGTTTGTCTCGTCCCCCGTTACGGCCTCTCGGTTGTCTCGGGGTGCACAGGCCGTGACGTACAAATAATAAGGGATACAGCTAAGGGGGGAACAAAGGAGGTGAAATACTTAAGCAAAAAAGGAATATTTATATAGCAGAGTTAAGGCTTAACAAAGGTAAATTAAAACAGAAGCAAAGAGGCGTCAGGGTCTCCAAGGCCAACACAACAAACAAAACCCCCATGCTAACTAGAAAACAAAAGATCCCACTAACCTACCAGAGAAGAAAGGAAAAACACTGAGCTCCCTGACTGACCACAAAACAGGAGAAAATGGACACAACAAAATGATTAGGTGATCCCTCTCAGGTGGTGTTGCTCCAGGTGTACCAGACCTGAAAGAGATAGCCCCACCCTCTTCCTGAAAGAGGGCCGTCTACGTCACGGGACGTAACACCCCCCATGTTCCATTAGTCTGAATGCGTCCCCGTTTCCTTCCCTGTGGTATCCCTGGGGTTTTTTTGGACAATAAACGTACTTCATTCCGCGAGTCGGCCTTTGGGTCCCTACTTTGTCTCTACCTCCACCCAGCCGGTGTTTTTGAGCAAGGAAGTAGCGTGGTGCTAATCTGCATCAATGAAAGAAATATAATGCAAATCAAAAGCAATTCAAAGAGAATGAGCAAATCTTTTATAAAACACACACACATTCAAATGTTTACTGTTTTTAAACAGTATTTATGGACAACACACCGATTCACAGTCCAGACGGGCAGCAGATCAGAACGTTGATTCTCAGTGAGTCTATTTTAATGTATTTCATTGTCTTTTGTCAACTCCGGTACATAAAGTGACCGACGATGACGTGATGCTGATTACTAAACACTGCTTACTTGGCAGGGAACTGCATTAAATGTGTTTTTCTACTTTATTTTAAGAGGTGCACCAATGGGCAGATTAAGGGACCAGAGGCCCCTTCTGTCGGTCATTTTGCATGTTTTAGTCTTTACGGTTGTTTTTCATCATCTATTTGTTATTAGGGTCCTCGTTGACTTCGTCGTAGAGGAACCGATTGTTTTTCAAAGGATTATGATTCTTCTCTCCACGGAAACGTCGACTGGCCACACACCTCAAACCGCAACAAATTGAAATTTTACATGTACAGGACTGTCTCAGAAAATTAGAATATTGTGATGAAGTTCTTTATTTTCTGCAATGCAATTAAAAAAACAAAAATGTCATGCATTCTGGATTCATTACAAATCAACTGAAATATTGCAAGCCTTTTAGATAGATAGATAGATAGATATAGATAGATATATACTTTATTAATCCCCAAGGGGAAATTTGTCGAGCCAGTAGCAGCAACACACAAGAATAAAAATAAAAATAAAAAACACAAATATAAGAAGGGTTAGGGTGATCTGGCAAGAGGTGAACTGTTGTAGAGCCTCATAGCCGTCGGCTATTATTCTTTTAATATTGCTGATTATGGCTTACAGCTTAAGAAAACTCAAATATCCTATCTCTAAATATTAGAATATCATGAAAAAGTATACTAGTAGGGTATTAAACAAATCACTTGAATTGTCTAATTAACTCGAAACACCTGCAAGGGTTTCCTGAGCCTTGACAAACACTCAGCTGTTATAAATCTTTTTTTTAACTTGGTCTGAGGAAATATTAAAATTTTATGAGATAGGATTTTAGAGTTTTCTTAAGCTGTAAGCCATAATCAGCAATATTAAAAGAATAAAAGGCTTGCAATATTTCAGTTGATTTGTAATGAATCCAGAATGCATGACATTTTTGTTTTTTTAATTGCATTACAGAAAATAAAGAACTTTATCACAATATTCTAATTTTCTGAGACAGTCCTGTATATCCAGACTCGTGAAAAATTTGTGATTTTTGAGTTTTCATAGTTGTTTATAAAGAAATGTCTCTCTAGCGCCCCCTAGAGTGAAGGTGCCCACGTTTCCCCCCCCCAATGACCGATTGACTTGAAATTTGGCATACATCTCCGCTTGGACCTGCTCTACAAAATTGCCAATGTAACCCCTAAGCTCCGCCTCTTTAGATTTTCCGCCATTTTAAATTTTGTAAAAAACTGTTTTTTTTGCACTTTTCTTTAAAATGCTTGTTCCGATTCATACCAGAATTTCTGAGGTCCATTATTGGTTCAATTTATTATATATATATATATTTAAAAGACTAAATACATAAAATCAATAATTCAATGTATCGCATCTTTTATAGATTGTATAATAATCAGATCACAGTTGTTGTATTCACTGATGGAAATAAGAATATATATATATATATTTAAAAGACTAAATACATGACATTAATAATTCAATGTATTGCATTATTTATAGATTGTATCTCTTTGGGGTCATTTTGTGTCCTTGTTGGTTAACTGAGTTCAATTTGTGGAGTAATTTCTTCCATTCCAATTTAAATATGTACAATGAAGGTGTTGTGTTTATATATTTACTCATAGCATTGTTACTTTGAGTGTTTTCCTGTTTTATTCTTGTAAAGTTTAGAAGTGATGTCAATTAATTTATTTGAATTAGTGCTGGATTTTGTCTATACGAGTAATTATTTACATGTTTAAATATTTACATGTTCAATTATTTACACATTTAATTATTTACATGTTAAAATATTTACATGTTTAATTATTTATATGTTTTAATATTTACATGTTCAATTATTTAGATGTTTCTTTATTTACATGTTCACTTATTTACACATGTTTAATTATTTACATGTTTAAATATTTACATGTTTAATTACTTACCTGTTTAAATACTTTAAATCAGTGACTATTAAACAAACAATAATCTGCTGAATCTAGTTTAGTTTTTCTTCACTTTTCCCTCAGTTTAACGGGGAAGCTGGAATTTCAGTTATCCAAATCAGAAATGTCCACTGCAGCGCCCCCTGGAGTCAGAAATCGGACTTTAGAAATTTGAACAAACTTCACCAATCACAACTTAAAAATGCATCAACGATAATAACAACAAATCTGTAATAATATTCTGTTCATTAGCACTCTGACTTACATTAAATTAGTCACTATCAACCGGTATGGCTAACAATATACAATACATATATATATATATATATATATATATATATTAGGGCTGTCAATCGATTAAAAAAAATTAACTAATTAATCGCACATGTTGAAATTGCGATTAATTAATCGTGATTAATCGCAATTAATCACGATTAACTCAAATAACTTAAAAGTGTTTTCCTTCTTTTTAAAGACAAAACTTCACACAGAGCTGTGTTTTCAAAGAGGCTCCTACCTATAAAGTGCCAGCGAGGTATTTAATATCGTGGATGATAAATTGTTTCTTCAGTGAAACATCAGATTAGTAAAACAAAAAAAGTATATTGAGACCCCATTGGTTCTGTCATCTTTAACACTGAACACAGCAGAACCAGTGGCCTTGGTAACTGACTGACATTCACATATGTCACGTTAACCCTCTGGAGGCTGGGGGCATTTTATACATTTTACAAAATAAATTAAATTCACCGTTTAAAGTCTTTCGCATGTGACACACCCCCACGTGTTATACATCAAACATTCCAGAACAATCTCAGCTCTGAAATAAGGCTCATTGTCCTCGCGCCGTGTTCTCTGGTTCTCTGACTGACAGGCTGCTAAATGAGCCTGACCTGTGAGGTGGGAGGTCCTTTGTGATTTACTGAGTGTTCATTGGTTGTTTTTACCGAAACGGATTGACAAATCATGGTGAAGGTTTCGTGTGACGAGTTCTTTCCGCGCCGCGTCACCCGACGCGTCGCCCCTTCGTTCCTCTGTGTCTCAGAGGGGGAGACGGGAGGAAGGAGGAGCAGGAGGAAACCCGACTGATTCATCCACGAGTTAAACTGATTTCTGCTCCTTATTTTCGCGGAGAAATAATTGTTTTAAAAACGGAAACAGTGTCAAACTGTACTGCCGCGGTTTAAAAAAAAAAAAAAAAAAAAAAGTTGCGTTAATTGCGTTAAAATATTTTTGTGCGTTAACGCGGCCAAATTAATCGCATAGATTAACGCGTTAACGCTGACAGCCCTAATATATATATATACAGGCACGTGCACAGACATTTTGAGGGGCAGGTGCTCAAACCCAAAAAAGGGCACCCAATGCCAAAAAAGAAAATTCTGACAGAGTTGAAGCATTAGCATCAATACACTGATGATGCAATACATCCTCGACCTGTATTTCCTCTGGCAGCATCAGACCGCTAGCTTACATTTTCTTTATGAATAAAGATGAATTATAATATAGCAACGACAGTACAAGCGTTCTGATTGGCTAATGGGTCGTCATGCCAGCCACGTATTGCCCTCCTCGCTGGTTTGATACGGATCCGTACTGCAACAGCCAAGAGCAGTGGTCCTCAAACTAAGGCCCGCGGGCTGTATCCGGCCCGCCTCCACATTTGGCCCGGCCCTCTGAACAAGAGAGGCCTTATGATTTTTTTTTCAGTCTGGCCACGCAAATCCTAGACTAGCCCCTGTTGAATAGAACGGAATAAGAACTCTCGCTCTCTCTTTTCTCTCTCTCTTCTCTCTCTCCTCTCTCTCTCCTCTATCTCCCTCTCTCTCTTTTCTCTCTCTCTCCTCTCTCTCTTCTCTCTCTCCTCTCTCTCTCTCCTCTCTCTCTTCTCTCTCTTCTCTCTCTCCTCTCTCTATTCTCTCTCTCCTCTCTCTCCTCTCTCTCTATTCTCTAAACATAACTAACATCAGTAAACAGCTGCAAAGCTTTGAAATCATGGATTTCGTGAGTTTTTGTTTGTTTATTTGTTTAGGAAACGTCGGACCAGTTGTGACGTCATGTTTTCAGCAGCGCTAATGTTGTGGTTGATTTATCACAAAACAACATCAGGGGACAAACACGTCATAACCTGTTGGTCTGGTGCTGCGGGTCAGAGGAGAAGGAGGTGCAGCCGTTTAGTGGCGCGAGGAGCACTGCGCGGAGGAGGAAGTGGAGGAGGGGGGGGGGGGGGGGGTGGAACTCGTGAGCGTCGCGGAGCGGGTCGGGGCGAAATTCTCACAATAACTCAAATAAATGCCCCGTCGGATATTAAAACACATTTCGGGGGAGTTTATGACAGAGAGAGTAACTTTTATTCTTAAATACTGATGAATGAAAAAAGTGGGCTCCAGCAAAAAGGGCCCTTTACTCATCCAGGGCAAAAGGGGAGGAGCTTGAGCACCACTAGGGCTCTATCTGTGCACGTGCCTGTATATATATATATATATATAGATATATGTGTTTGTCAAGATTGACTTTGATTAAATGGGGTTTGTCTCACCATCGCTACTGCTGTTTTGCAGAAGGCCCGGAACATTTGCCTGTTAAATGCCGACAAAGTCAACTGTTTTTCCAAAATGCAAAAAAACCACACACACAAACAACACACGCACAACACACACACACACACACACATACAGTCCAGTTCTCTATGTCGACAAAATGCATTGATTCTGAAGACACGCAGAGAAGAGCAGCAGAGGCAAACGCTCCCGACAAGGTTGGCATCCTTTCATAATAACCGTAAGTCGTTCATGTTGGATGAATAAACTTCGGGGCTGTTTCGTCGTGTTCAACCCGATTAAATCCCGGGTTTGAACTTTAAATCCCTTTGCACTGAACTTAAAACTCTTCAAACCTCTTTTCAAGCGTCGGTTCCGTTTTTAGTCTAAACTCAGATTAAATGTAATTATGTGGTGCCGTGACTCAGAATTATCTTTAATCTTTCACATTTAGAATGATTAAATGGAATCGAGCGACTGAAAAGTCGGAGGACATTCCAAACCTGTCGAGTTCTTTCATTCTTTAAGTTCAACTGTATCTGAGGCTGAACAGGAAGATAACAACAAGTCTCATTTTTTCCTTACAATGAAAAAAAGTGTTGTCCTATTTTGCAGACACATTTTAGGAGAAAGCTGAATATCATAAGAAAGTTATTGCTTCCCCCCCGCTCCGTGTGCCTCGCCCGGCACCCGACACCGAGAGCATCCTCACCTCGAGTCAGGCTGGAACAGAATCCCATCAAGGACTTTTCCTTTGGATTGAACATGGATCAGATCGACAAAGAATAATTTTTTATTAACGCTTAAACTGTGGGAACTGAGGGGTTTTAATAAAGAGACTTACAGGGCAGGTGAGTCCAGATGGAGTTCGTGACAATCTGAGACGTCAGACTGACGAGACCACAACGACAGGAAGTCAAACAAGTTACAGGAGGCAGGCTCCTTCAAAATAAAGCGAGAAACAAACTAAACCGGGATCATGTTTATTTGGTGTTGGATGTTCTTTAAAGTTCATACTTCTCTGAGCGTTTCCCTGATGATGTCACTTCCTCTTCAGGCCCACGAACATGTCGGTCCACACCTCCCAGAATGTTTCCCACACCCCTCTCAGCTGCTTCGCCTCCCCGCCGGCCTCCTATATCTTCACGGGCTTCACCATCACCAACGCCCTGCTGCTCCTCCCCCTCTCCGTCACCATCCTCTCCTTTTTGTTCCGATGAACCCCGCGGACGTCTTCACCTGCCACGTGGTCGCGATGGAGGTGATCGGCATCTGCGGGTCGGCGAGCTGCTGCTGCGGCGCCCTCCTCCGCCGGGGGAACCTGATGCTCGTGGGCTGCAACACGTTCACCATCATCTCGTGCGTGAAGATGCTGTTCCACGTGCTGACCTGCGTGGAGCGCTACGTGGCCGTCGTCCACCCCATCGTCTACCTGCGCCTGAGCAAGACCGGCGGGGTCGCGATCCGAAACATCGGCATCGGGTGCGTCTGGGCGGCGTTCTCCGGGCTGATGGCGTTGAGGTTTCTCCTCGACCGCAACTTCAACATGATTCTGTTCTTCTGCAATTTGGTGTCGGCCCTCATCGTCAGCTCGTTCTGCAGCCTCTCCGTCCTCCGCGTCCTGAGTCGTCCGGGGCCAGGGGCGGACGGCGGGAACGGGGGGAAGCCCGACGCGTTGAAGCGCAAGGCGTTCGTCACCGTCGCCGCCATCACGGCGGTGCTGCTGCTGCGCTTCGGCGGCAATCTGGTCTGCACTTCTCTGGCGTCCTCGGCCGTGTTGAGCGGCGCCGCCGGCTGCGTGGTCCAGGTCTCAGGAATCTGGTTCTGTCTGCCCAGCAGCTACGTGCTGCCGCTGCAGTTCCTGCACAGGGCGGGAAAACTACCGTGTTTTACTTACAACAGAAAATAAACGGGCATTTAGTCATTTGAATATTGGGCTGAAGGAGCACGATAGTGGCCTCAAGGACATCCCATCATGTCATAATTAAGCTTTGACGTAGTCCCATATATATTGAAGGAGACTAGTAGTATGTATGTCTGTCTGGACAATAAAAATAGTTTCGTTGAATAATATCTCAACAATATAAATCGTCAGATTCCAAACTGAACTGGATGAATTTATACTCTAACATTAAATGCATTTTCTAATTTGTAAGTAAAATAAGGGCTAGATTAAAAAAAATTAAGATTTGGAGATGTGACGTTTAAAATAAGGTAATTTATTTTACTAAAAATGTTCTTTTTCCTGCAGCTTTACATTGAGTTAATTCACGAGTTTAGTCAATAAAAACAAGACTTAATCTCCACGTCGCTCTCCTCTTCTCAGAACAGAAATGTGTGTTTAGGACCTCTATCTGTAGTTTGTGTATATTTCAGCGCTGCTTATCGAAATACACACATTTGATTAGTTGAGTAGCGTCACGTGAGATGACACGTCTCATTGGTCGGTTTCCTGGACCGGTTGTTAAATTAGAAGTGCTTCGTCAAAATGGAATAATCCTCAATGATCTATGGTTGAAGGTCTGGATACAACGTACCGATGCTCCGCCTCCTAATGACCCCCGGCCAATCACAGCTCAGGCAGCATAAGCACAACACAGTCATCAACCAGCTCTAATGTAAAAGAACAGAAACTTATTTTAACCCAAACCATGATGTTTTTTCTGAAAATCTGTGATGTTGTTGCTTAAAACAATTGTTTAATGTTTGAAATTACAAATAAAAGCAGATGTGTGTTTCGACCACATCGGAGAGAATGTGACGCCAAGGGGTCTGACAAAGAGTTGGTTATTTTCTATCTCTCTCTTTCTCACTGTTTGTTGTATCTATCAAATGTTTTTTTATGTCTCATTGTGTTAACATTATATGGCTTTTTCAACAAAATAAATAAACCCGCTCCTGCCAGATCACAACATTAATATTAATTTTTATTGAAAAAGAACAAACTCGCTCAGCCTTAGTTTTTCTTGCTTGAATAAATCTTTATTACAACACAAATCTGATGTTAGAGAGTATCTTGTGACAGGAGGTATAGTAAAGTATCTTTACATTTCACTCTCAGATTCTACACAAAGTGAAGGTTTCTGAGGCCTCTTAAATGACAAAGTCATGACAATAAATACATAAAACATTCCTTTATACCTTATAAATTCACACCATAACACATCCCTGACTACTATGACATTGTCAAAAAGCCGATTGCTCTTATTATCATCATCCAACTGGAGGGTATCAGTCCATTAAATAGATAGTTGACAGAATTCAAACGATGGGAAGACAAGGTCTGCTATTTATTCAAATCATCAACTGTTTTGGATGTTTTTTAAAATTTTAATCACATGTTTGTCCAATACCAATGTATGGACTATACTTCTATACCATATACAGCATAACATACTTGCATTAAAGCCATTGCATAATATCCATTTTCTGAAAAAAGTAGAAACAATGTTCTGTATAAACTGTGCACATACATTTTCTCGACTTAATTTACTTCAGCATTCTTTTTACTCTTATAAGACATCGGAACCTTATTTTTTTTGTTTAATAATCTGGATAGTGCAAGAAAATAAAAGCAACACAACCTATTTTGTTCACACAGGTAAACAAAGATATACTTTTATTAAATAAAGAGAACACAACATGCTTGGATATCAAAAGTACCGAAGAAGAACAAATCAGAAGTGATGTCATTCAGATCTATCCCTTATCCTTATTCAACCCGTCTCACTCACAACATTTCTTTTTCCTACTGCACTAAAAGTTTGCTTTGTGTTTCCTGTGAAAAGAGCATTATCCTCATTGTGTGTTGTTCTTACAACACGTTAGTTTTCCTGCTCTGATTAGAAACAGCAGAGGTAAAACCAGACTGCTGAGGACGTTGAAGCAGTCTGTAATGATTAAAAGCAGACAGTCATCAGTTTCCACCAACATTTTCAAAAGAGCCCAAACTAGACCGACACCACACCTCAACAGAAGGACTCCCAGTATGGCCAGGATGGTGTAGAAAGCCCTCCGCTTTGATTGGTCAACTCTTTCCCTGTCCCCGCCCTGCTCCCTGGGCCCTGGACGAATCAGAATGTAAAGAACAGAAAGGCTGCAGAAGGACATGACGATCACGGAGAAGATCAAGAAGCAAAAAATCAACAACATGAAGTTGAATACAATCTGCACAGTTGATGCTCCAAAGCAAAACAGCCAATCACACGCAAGAATTATCTTCCTGATCCTGATCCCTCGCTCTCTTCTCAGGCCCAGGTAGGTGACGGGATGAACGACAGCCAGGTAGCGCTCCACACAGGTCAGGATGTGAAAGAATGTTTGTCCATACCAGGTGCAAAACATTATAATTTACCCCAACTTTATCAGAGAGTCTTGTTTTAAGTAGATAGCACAGCAGCAGATGGTTCTCCCTAGAACTCCAATCAGCTCGATGGAGGTCAAGTTGAAGGTGAAGCTGTCGGTGTGACTCATCACTGCTGCTGAAGAGCTGGAGCGCTGCTGCCGCCAGCGTTGGAAACCCAGGTAGAGGACGAGGATGAAGAGGGGGGCGAAGAGGAGGATGGTTGTGATGCTGAATATGTAGAAGATTAAGGAGTTTGCTTTGATGAAGAGGCAATGCATGCTCAAAGTGCTGTTAGCATGAAGAAGGGAGTCATTGGAAGAGGAGGAGTTGACTGCCATATCTGGAGGAGACAAAGACAATTAAATGGGAAGAATAACTTAAATACTGGATTGATAGAATTGTCTTTTAACAAGAAACTAAACTGCAGATTTTAATATGAAGCTCCTCTACATAGGGAATTCAGAAAATGCCTCTCGAACTTGAAACTATTTGGTTTCATGGTTTTCTTTTGATTTTGGGCATTTCAAATTAGTTTAATTAACGGCTGTTTAGTTCTTGAGCTAACGTAGTTGTCTCAGCATCATTTCATGCTATAGCTAGAGAACAAAGAACAAAGTTAACTGCTCGGCTCGGTCTCAGTAACTCTGATATTTAGGATGACTTTACTGCTTTTAACTTACTATTTATGATTAAATTAATTCATGCCAATCACTTATCGCTAATGCTAATTAATAGTTTGGTAACTATTGTTAGGATTAAGGTTAGTGTCGTAGTTAAGATCACAAATTACAAAAAATATCTTATTAACATCTTTGTTAGTTTGAGTTTACATGCAAGGCTTCCCACATAGCAAACTGACTCTGTTCCAGATCCGCCCCAAATCTGCCGTAGACTCCGGGAAGGCTCCGCAAAACGGGTCCGGAACGGCGGCTAAATGCACACCGCGCCGGATCCGGAACAGATGCGCGCTGCGTAATATTGGCGGATACGGGGCGGATCCGCCCCGTATCCGCCAATATTACGCAGATATTCATAAAATATTGACCCTTCCATAAAGCGGCTCATTTGGCCCAGATCAAGCTAACAAATATGCATCAATGCAACAACAACAAAATGCAAAAGTAAATAATGTCAAACAGTTTTTTATTTGAAAGGACAAAATTATATACACACACATTTAAAAAAGATATATTTTAAGTCTGTTCAGTGTGGGGGACGTCTACAGTAGCACGCCTCCTGGAGCTACCCCGGTCTGCTGCCAGGTTGAACCACCGAATGGCGTGCTTAAGAACCTGGTCGTCAGTGGACGCATGTGTTGAGTGATTCTTTCTGACAGCATCTGTAATCACACAAGCAGATACAAAATCACATGAATACTCAGTGCAACATAAATCAGACATGCAGTCTAAAATCTAGTGGCTGTCTGGCACTTAAAGTGTGCTATGCTAAATATAGTCAAGTCAAGTCAAGTCAAGTCTTTTATTGTCAGATACACAGAATGACACAGGGTCAGACTGGGCACTGAAATTCTTAGGACAAGGCACCACACAACAACTATCAATAGCCGAACATAATATAACATGACATACACACTGTACAAGAACTCTGAACATAATACTAACATGTAATACATAATAACTAAACTACAGACAAATGGGAGTAGCAGGTAGTGAAAGCAGGTAGTGCAATATAAAGTGTAAGTGTAAGTACAAGGCTGAAAGTGACAGTGTATGTAAAGTGACGAGTGTAAAGTGTCGAGTGCAAAAGTGTAGATCGTGTGTCAGTGTCCATTGAGCAGCCTGATGGCTCTCGGGAAGAAACTGTTCTCCAGTCTCTGTGTGCGAGACCGGATACTACGGTACCGCCTTCCAGAAGGCAGCGGGGTGAACAGGCTGAAGGCTGGATGATGGCAGTCCTTTAGGATCCTGCCAGTCTTCCTGAGGCATCGTGTGGTCTGTGTCCTGCAGGGCTGGGAGCTCCCTACCGATGATGAACTCCGCAGTCCTGACCACACGACGTAGGGCCTTGCGGTCCTTGGCTGTGCAGCTCCCACACTGTGATGCACCCAGTCAGGATGCTTTCTATTGTGCATCTGTAGAAATTGGTGAGGATGACTGAATCCATGCCAAACTTCTTCAGTCTCCTCAGGAAGAAGAGGCGCTTCCGGGCCGCTTTGACCACCTTGTCTGTGTGAGCAGACCAGGTGAGGTCGTTGCTGATGTTGACCCCGAGGAACCTGAAGCAGCTGACCATCTCCACTCCATAGAGCTAATATATCATATAACTATTATGTAAAGGTATAGTTGAGTAACATTCACCTAAATAGAGAATAAAGTTGCAATTCAAACATTTTATTTAGAAACATGGTTATTCGTAAGTTTGAACACAAAGACCTCCGGGTGAAATCAAATTGTTTTAATTATATATGAGTTACTTACAGGAGCAAAGTCTTGGACGTCATTAGATTGAAAGATTTTTTTCCATTAATCCCTTTCCAATTTATGGATTTGCCAACATCATCAGTGAACATGCGTGCGAGGATGTTCCACGTTGCACGTTTTACATCATGTCCTCCGATTGTTCCCAGGAGGAAATCTAAAATGGATAGAAAAGTACTATTAATATTTGATATTGTTTAAAAACATTACCATCAAACAGGGTATTATCTAGTGTTAATGACATACAATAGATTTTAATGAGCTTTAGTGAGATTCTTAAAAAAAAAAACTCACCAATCTTCTTCATTATAGCGTTGGCTGGATCTTTGAGCTGTTGCTCGTAAAAAGGTAAGAAGGTAACGATTAAGAGATTTTACATCAAATATGGAAACATCAAGTGTTATACAACGCCATTAATCCAATCGTAATAATCATATTCACTTGGATTCAATGTGACAGTGTGTATTGCATGTCTCGTATCAATTTACCATCGTTAACATTGTAAAAGTGAAATGATTAAAAAGGTTCAATTTGAATCCCATAGCCGTTTGAGTTGTTGCTCACCACAGCAGGCAATGGTGTCTGAACCACACCTCGCCAGGTTGGTGTGTACCCTGCATGGCTTGTTCGCTGTCCTGCTGGTGATGAAGTCTGTGGTGGAGATGGGACAATAGTTGGAGGAGGGGCAACTGTTCCGCTAGTAGATTCTTAAAACAAAACAAAAACTCACCACACTCTTCTTCATTATAGCGTTGGCTGGATCTTTGAGCTGTTGCTCAAACAGGTCCACTTCCTCCATTGTGGTCAACGGAAACGGGTCTCTCCACTCCACTTCTTGACCAGACATTTGTATCACACTGGGGCGAACAAAGCTGTCAACTTTGCCAGTTAATTGATGGACCTGCTGTGTAAGCATCTCCAGCATGGCCAGGATTTAAACTTGAGCAGCTATAAAAAACATTAGAATAACATTTAAAAAAGGTAACGATTAAGAGATTTGACATCACCACAGCAGGCAATGGCGTCTGAACCACACCTCGCCCCTCGCCAGGTTGGTGTGTACCCCTGGCTTGTTCGCTGTCCTGCTGGTGATGAAGTCCGTGGTGGAGGAGGGGCAATAGTTGGAAGAGGGGCAAATATTATTTGTCATACTATAACATTGAATGACAGACACTTTATTTTATTAAGGTAAAAGAGTTCTAAAGAATAAAATGTATACACATTTACTCACACAGGCATTGGCTTTCTCCTTTTAGGAATTGCCTCCTCTTCTGAATGGAGATCGGATGTGTCACAGGACATACTTTTTTAACCATCGCCTTGCCACCAAGTAATCATCTAAAAATTAAGTCAAAACACAATGAAAAAGTACAGAATTATGACCAGAACAATGTGATTAAAATGTTGTTTTCCCCCCCATATGTAACATAAGGTAAATGATTTTTTATATTTGTTTAATCTGCTAATTATTAGAATATTAATATAATTAGCATACCACATGATCTAATTATTCTTACATCATGTGTCTGCCAGTCAGGTTGAGGTTCTTCGGCACCTCGGACAGCCTTGTCCACCCTTTCGTCCCTCGGGTAATTTGGCCAAACGCAGAAACTACCACCGTACCAGCTTTGTGGCACGACTGCTACTGTAAAAAAATGTGTGCTTACCTGAATTGTAGAGATCGATCCTGATGAACACTTCTGTAAAACTGAGGATGACATTGCAAATTGTAAATTAAGTGCTGAGAATTCAATACATACGAATTAAATAAAAACAGGTTTGTGCTGGCCATCTTTATTAGCTCGCGAGCTAGCGCTCCTCGTTTTTAGCTCGCGAGCTAGCACTCCTCGTTATTAGCTTGTGAGCTAGAGCTTCTCGTTATTAGCTCGCGAGCTAGCGCTCCTCGTTTTTAGCTCGCGAGCTAGCGCTCCTCGTTATTAGCTCGCGAGCTAGCACTCCTCGTTATTAGCTTGTGAGCTAGAGCTTCTCATTATTAGCTCGCGAGCTAGCGCTAGCTCCTCGTTATTGCCCAGCTTCCATCGCGCACCCAATGTATACGGCTCCAACATTGGGTGCGCTGAATTTTCAGTGGTTATAACCACTTGCTGCAGAAGATAGCTAACCCTAACCGAGATAGTTCGAAAACTAGCCATAATTCGACAGTAGCAACACAATTCAACACTTACCTAAGTAGTACGTCTGGCGCGAAGAGCTGCAGGTTTGAAAATACCAGTTTGGAAAGTCGAGGCGCAGAAGTAGGAGGAGCACGATTTGGAACATCCGCCTGGGGCAAAGTTAACACCGCTGCGTGATCCAGCGGTGTTAACTCATGTGATCCAGCGGTGTTTGCTCATGTGATCCGGATCGCGATGGAAGCTGGGCAATAACGAGGAGCTAGCGCTAGCTCGCGAGCTAATAATGAGAAGCTCTAGCTCACAAGCTAATAACGAGGAGTGCTAGCTCGCGAGCTAATAACGAGGAGCGCTAGCTCGCGAGCTAAAAACGAGGAGCGCTAGCTCGCGAGCTAATAACGAGAAGCTCTAGCTCACAAGCTAATAACGAGGAGTGCTAGCTCGCGAGCTAAAAACGAGGAGCGCTAGCTCGCGAGCTAATAAAGATGGCCAGCACAAACCTGTTTTTATTTAATTCGTATGTATTGAATTCTCAGCACTTAATTTACAATTTGCAATGTCATCCTCAGTTTTACAGAAGTGTTCATCAGGATCGATCTCTACAATTCAGGTAAGCACACATTTTTTTACAGTAGCAGTCGTGCCACAAAGCTGGTACGGTGGTAGTTTCTGCGTTTGGCAAATTACCCGAGGGACGAAAGGGTGGACAAGGCTGTCCGAGGTGCCGAAGAACCTCAACCTGACTGGCAGACACATGATGTAAGAATAATTAGATCATGTGGTATGCTAATTATATTAATATTCTAATAATTAGCAGATTAAACAAATATAAAAAATCATTTACCTTATGTTACATATGGGAAAACAACATTTTAATCACATTGTTCTGGTCATAATTCTGTACTTTTCATTGTGTTTTGACTTAATTTTAGATGATTACTTGGTGGCAAGGCGATGGTTAAAAAAGTATGTCCTGTGACACATCCGATCTCCATTCAGAAGAGGAGGCAATTCCTAAAAGGAGAAAGCCAATGCCTGTGTGAGTAAATGTGTATACATTTTATTCTTTAGAACTTTTTACCTTAATAAAATAAAGTGTCTGTCATTCAATGTTATAGTATGACAAATAATATTTGCCCCTCTTCCAACTATTGCCCCTCCTCCACCACGGACTTCATCACCAGCAGGACAGCGAACAAGCCAGGGGTACACACCAACCTGGCGAGGGGCGAGGTGTGGTTCAGATGCCATTGCCTGCTGTGGTGATGTCAAATCTCTTAATCGTTACCTTTTTAAAATGTTATTCTAATGTTTTTTATAGCTGCTCAAGTTTAAATCCTGGCCATGCTGGAGATGCTTACACAGCAGGTCCATCAATTAACTGGCAAAGTTGACAGCTTTGTTCGCCCCAGTGTGACACAAATGTCTGGTCAAGAAGTGGAGTGGAGAGACCCGTTTCCGTTGACCACAATGGAGGAAGTGGACCTGTTTGAGCAACAGCTCAAAGATCCAGCCAACGCTATAATGAAGAAGAGTGGTGAGTTTTTTTTTTTTTTAAGAATCTACTAGCGGAACAGTTGCCCCTCCTCCAACTATTGTCCCATCTCCACCACAGACTTCATCACCAGCAGGACAGCGAACAAGCCATGCAGGGTACACACCAACCTGGCGAGGTGTGGTTCAGACACCATTGCCTGCTGTGGTGAGCAACAACTCAAACGGCTATGGGATTCAAATTGAACCTTTTTAATCATTTCACTTTTTACAATGTTAACGATGGTAAATTGGATACGAGACATGCAATACACACTGTCACATTGAATCCAAGTGAATATGATTATTACGATTGGATTAATGGTTGTATAACACTTGATGTTTCCATATTTGATGTAAAATCTCTTAATCGTTACCTTCTTACCTTTTTACGAGCAACAGCTCAAAGATCCAGCCAACGCTATAATGAAGAAGAGTGGTGAGTTTTTTTTTTTTAAGAATCTCACAAAGCTCATTAAAATCTATTGTATGTCATTAACACTAGATAATACCCTGTTTGATGGTAATGTTTTTAAACAATATCAAATATTAATAGTACTTTTCTATCCATTTTAGATTTCCTCCTGGGAACAATCGGAGGACATGATGTAAACGTGCAACGTGGAACATCCTCGCACGCATGTTCACTGATGATGTTGGCAAATCCATAAATTGGAAAGGGATTAATGGAAAAAAATCTTTCAATCTAATGACGTCCAAGACTTTGCTCCTGCGTAAGTAACTCATATATAATTAAAACAATTTGATTTCACCCGGAGGTCTTTGTGTTCAAACTTACGAATAACCATGTTTCTAAATAAAATGTTTGAATTGCAACTTTATTCTCTATTTAGGTGAATGTTACTCAACTATACCTTTACATAATAGTTATATGATATATTAGCTCTATGGAGTGGAGATGGTCAGCTGCTTCAGGTTCCTCGGGGTCAACATCAGCAACGACCTCACCTGGTCTGCTCACACAGACAAGGTGGTCACTGCGGCCCGGAAGCGCCTCTTCTTCCTGAGGAGACTGAAGAAGTTTGGCATGGATTCAGTCATCCTCACCAATTTCTACAGATGCACAATAGAAAGCATCCTGACTGGGTGCATCACAGTGTGGGAGCTGCACAGCCAAGGACCGCAAGGCCCTACGTAGTGTGGTCAGGACTGCGGAGTTCATCATCGGTAGGGAGCTCCCAGCCCTGCAGGACACATACCGCACACGATGCCTCAGGAAGACTGGCAGGATCCTAAAGGACTGCCATCATCCAGCCTTCAGCCTGTTCACCCCGCTGCCTTCTGGAAGGCGGTACCGTATCATCGGTCTCGCACACAGAGACTGGAGAACAGTTTCTTCTGTGTATCTGACAATAACTATCTTGACTTGACTTGACTATATTTAGCATAGCACACTTTAAGTGCCAGACAGCCACTAGATTTTAGACTGCATGTCTGATTTATGTTGCACTGAGTATTCATGTGATTTTGTATCTGCTTGTGTGATTACAGATGCTGTCAGAAAGAATCACTCAACACATGCGTCCACTGACGACCAGGTTCTTAAGCACGCCATTCGGTGGTTCAACCTGGCAGCAGACCGGGTAGCTCCAGGAGGCGTGCTACTGTAGACGTCCCCACACTGAACAGACTTAAAATATATCTTTTTAAATGTGTGTATATAAATTTGTCCTTTCAAATAAAAAACTGTTTGACATTATTTACGTTTTCATTTTGTTGTTGTTGCATTGATGCATATTTGTTAGCTTGATCTGGGCCAAATGAGCCGCTTTATGGAAGGGTCAATATTTTATGAATATCTGCGTAATATTGGCGGATACGGGGCGGATCCGCCCCGTATCCGCCCCGTATCCGCCAATATTACGCAGCGCGCATCTGTTCCGGATCCGGCGCGGTGTGCATTTAGCCGCCGATCCGGACCCGTTTTGCGGAGCCTTCCCGGAGTCTATGGCGGATTTGGGGCGGATCTGGAACGGAGTCAGTTTGCTATGTGGGTAACACCGCTGCGTGATCCAGATGCTGTTTGATCCGGATCCGGGGCGGATCCAGATCACATGAGCAAACCGAGTGCGACAGTAGGGCGGATCCGCCCCGGAATCAGCTGCTATCTGGGTTGTTTATGTCAATGCTAGCATTTAGCAATAGCGCTAGCTACACCTATGCTAACGATTAACATCAGCGATAGAAAGAGGCTCGTAGAAAGAGACGGCTGCTCTCCACACTCTTTAGAGTTGGAAGGATTCAGAGGGAGGCGGGGTTCATTGGTGATAACACCTGCCTCCAGATCAGCCAACAGCAAATCCAGGTGCAACAGCTGGAATTCAACCAATAGCAGGCAGTCGCTTTGCATAACACAATAAATCAAATGCCAAGTCAACATTTGGACCTGAATCCATCAACAACACTACTAAAGACACATAAACAAGGTGTGTACACTAAATACCATGAGCTGTTTGGATAAGTGATTGGCATGAACTTATTGAATAGTAAGTTAAAAACAGTAAAGTCGGACTAAATATCAGAGATACTTAAATCGAGCAGAGCAGTTTGATTTGTGCTTTTTCTGTAGCTATACCATGAAATGATGCTGAAACAAGTACGTTCGCTCAAGAACTAGCCAGCCGTTAATTAAACTTATTTGAAACACCCAATATCACAATATTGCCTATAAGGCTTTTATAATAACAACATCCTCTGTCCTTGGAGGCACAAGAAAAATGAAAATATTTGATCCAGACAAAACACAGGAGGGATTTTCTTTGTTAAATGAGTATAGCATAGCAATTTATTTAGCCTTTCACATCGATTGTGGCAGCTCTAGGGCACTTTATTTCCAATAGCTTGTTCAGCTCGTTGGTGACTTATTCCGATGCCCCAAGAAAATCATGAAAGCAAATAGTTTCACGTTCCATGGGCATTTTCCTAATTTTGGTAGAAATCTTTGTAGAGTCGATTCATTTAAAACTCTGCAGTTTAGTTCCTTGTTGAAAGACATTTCCATCAATCCAGTATTTAAGTTATTGCCATGTACTACTCTTTGTCTCTTTCAGATATGACTCCCTTCTTCATGCTAACAGCACTTTGAGCATGCATTTCCTCTTCATCAAACCAAACTCCTTAATCTTCACCATATTTAGCATCACAAAACTCCTCCTCTTCCTCCCTCTCTACGTCTTCATCCTCTACCTGGGCTTCCAACACTGGCGGCAGCAGCGCTCCAGCTCTTCAGCAGCAGTGATGAGTCACACCGACAGCTTCACCTTCAACTTGACCTCCATCGAGCTGATTGGTTCTTTAGGGTCCATCACCTGCTGCTGTGCTATCTACTTAAAACAAGACTCTGTGTTAACGTTGGGCTTCTTCCCTATGACTTTCACCTGGTATGGACAAACATTGTTCCACATCCTGACCTGTGTGGAGCGCTACCTGGCTGTCGTTCATCCCGTCACCTACCTGGGCCTGAGAAGAGAGCGAGGGATCAGGATCAGGAACATCAGCGTTGGGAGTGTTTGGCTGGTCTGCTTCGGACAAACCATTCTGCAGACTTTAGTAAACTTCACATCGTTTAATCTCTGCTTAATTTTTCTCTCCTTGTTCATCACCGCTTTCTGCAGCCTTTCTGTTCTTTGCATTCTGATTCGTCCAGGGCCCAAGTTTTACATTTGATGTTGTTAAAATTAACAAAATACAAGTTTTGTAAACATCTGAAAGTTGTCTTTGCTCATGTTTTCACGAAAACTTTAACAAGGCGTCTGTATTAAATGTGTTCATAATTTCCTGGCTTAAAGTCATTGTTTATCAGTTTCCTGGTCTAACGTGAACTGGTCTAGCAAGTCCTGGTCTTACATGACCTTTTGTATTTCCTAAAACTAAGAGGTCTAACAGCCTTTAACATAACAAAATCACAGAAAGTGGGCGACAAATTTAAATGTGTCTACACTTTAATGTGTTCGGGCCTTGACTGGCATCATGCATGATTATTTTTGGAAGGATTGTAATTCAATTCAATTCAGTTTATTTGTATAGCCCAATTTCACAAATTACAAATTTGTCTCGGAGTGCTTTACAATCTGTACACATAGACATCCCTGCCCCAAAACCTCACATCGGACCAGGAAAAACTCCCAAATAACCCTTCAGGGGGAAAAAAAGGGAAGAAACCTGGAGGAGAGCAACAGAGGAGGATCCCTCTCCAGGATGGACAGATGCAATAGATGTAATGTGTACAGAAGGACAGATTTAGAGTTAAAATACATTCAATGAATATGACAGAGTGTATGAATAGTTCATAGTAGGCATATTCCACGATGGAGACCTCCACGATCCATCAGGCAGATGGCGGTGGGGAGGAGGAGTGGGCGGAGTCTCAACAGTGGGCGGAGTCTCAACAGGACAGTGGCGTAGTCATGAGCAGGAATTCCACGACCCAGACGATCCATCAGGCAGATAGGATCTATGCCGTCTCATAGGGTCCGATGACCCCATGAGACGTGAAGTCAAAAGGACTCCGGGGAGAAAGCAGAGTTAGTAACATGTGATTGAGAGATGAACATTCATCCTTAAGGAGAGAAGAAATAGGAGATAGGTACTCAGTGCATCCTAAAACGTCCCCCGGCAGCTATAAGCCTATAGCAGCATATCAAGGGGCTGGACCAGGGCAAACCTGATTCAGCCCTAACTATAAGCTCTGTCAAAGAGGAAGGTCTTAAGTCTACTCTTAAACGAGGTGACTGTGTCTGCCTCCCGGACTGAAATTGGAAGCTGGTTCCATAAAAGAGGAGCTTGATAACTAAAGGCTCTGGCTCCCATTCTACTTTTTAAGACTCTAGGAACTACAAGTAGTCCCGCATTTAGTGAGCGTAGCTCTCTAGTGGGGCAATATGGTACTACAAGCTCCTTAAGATATGATGGAGCATCACCAATCAAGGCTTTGTAGGTTAAGAGAAGAATTTTAAAAGTGATTCTTGATTTTACTGGGAGCCAGTGCAGAGCAGCTAGTGCAGGAGTGATATGATCTCTTTTCTTAGTTTTAGTGAGAACACGAGCTGCAGCATTCTGGATCAACTGGAGGGACCTAAGAGATTTATTAGAGCAGCCTGATAATAAGGAGTTGCAGTAATCCAGTCTCGAAGTAACGAACGCGTGAACCAATTTTTCTGCATCTTTTTGAGACAAGATGTGCCTGATTTTTGAAATATTACGTAGATGAAAGAATGCAGTCCTTGAGATTTGCTTTACGTGGGAGTTAAAGGACAAGTCCCGATCAAAGATAACGCCAAGATTCTTTACAGTGGTGTTGGATGCCAGGGCAATGCCGTCTACAGAATCCACATCACCAGATAATTGATCTCTGAGGTGCTCAGGGCCGATTAAAATTACTTCGGTTTTGTCTGAGTTTAACATCAAGAAGTTGCAGGTCATCCATGTTTTATGTCTTTAAGACATGCTTGAATTTTACAGAGTTGGTTGCTCTCCTCTGGTTTTATCGATAGATATAGTTGAGTATCATCTGCATAACAATGAAAGTTTATGGAGTGTTTCCTGATAATATTGCCCAAAGGAAGCATGTATAAGGTAAATAAAATTGGTCCAAGCACGGAACCTTGTGGAACTCCGTGATTAACGTTGGTGGTTATCGAGGCGTCATCGTTTACAAATACAAACTGAGATCGATCTGATAAATAAGCAACAGTCTATTACAAAGCAAATCACAGAAAGTGGGCATTTATTGGGGTCCTCATAACGTCAAGTAAAATTCAACGAAAACCCCGCGTTCTCCTCCGTATTCGTCTTTAATTGCCATAAGATCATCCATAAAGAAAATGGAAGTCGATCGGACAAGTTTTGTTGGAGGAATCCATAAATTTATAACGGCAAAAAATGACAAATTCAAGCAAAAAACGGCAAAAAAGCCCCCAAAAGTCCCAAAACGCCAAAAAACGCCTTACTTTGGCGAAATATTGTATCACCCCCTATAGTTCAAATATCACAAGATTTATTGTGCATATTCCAGGATCCAATTTGCACATGTACTGCAAGTTTGGAGTGATTAGTTGCAATAGTGTAAGAGTTGCGAGCATTGAAATACAAGACTCGCATCTAAGAGGTTAATTGGGCCATTTAATCTTCATAAAATGAGTATCAAAAACCATTTGATACAGAGTAAGTGATTTAGCTTCAATAATGATCAACAGAAAGTTTGAGAGTTTAGATCAGCGGTCCCCAACCTTTTTTGAGCAATGGACCGGTTTTGTGTCAGACAACATTTTGGGAAAAAGAAGAGTGTGGCAACTGTGTCTGATTTGGCCACGGCTGCTGGTGATTGGCAATCACTCAGCAGCCGAGGCCACCCTTATAAAAGCTCCCACTCGAGAGTGGAGGGAGAGGTGAGCAGAGGCGCGTGTTTTGTGGTCTGCACGGTGTCGTGTGTGCGGAATAAAACATGTCTTGGAACAAACCCTCTTGCTGTCTGGCGGATCCTTGGTGCTGAGGGGGGAAACCCACGGGTGGCGGCCTCAGGCGTGCTACAATGGAGCCCAACGTGGGGCCCCTGAGGACCCAGTGCCTGAAAGGGATGGAGCCAGACCAGGAGGAAGAGCTGATGAGCAGCTTGGGCCAGATACTGGCCCGGATAGAGGAGATGGGGCGGGCACAGGCGGAGGAGAGCCGCCTGTTCCTCGGAACCCGCCGGCGCTGTGGCAGACTCCCGTTCCCCGTGACCCGTCGCCGCAGCCGACCCCCGAGCCCCGGGAGCCATCGGAGCTGCCGACCCCCGAGGTCCAGGAGCCATCGGAGCTGCCGACCCCAGAGCCCCAGGACCCGTCGGAGCTGCCGACCCCCGAGGTCCAGGAGCCGTCGGAGCTGCCGGACCCAGAGCCCCAGGACTCGTCGGAGCTGCAGAACCCCGAGGTCCAGGACCCGTCGGAGCTGCCGACCCCCGAGGTCCAGGACCCGTTGGAGCTGCCGGACCCAGAGCCCCAGGACCCGTCGGAGCTGCCGAACCCAGAGCCCCAGGACCCGTCGGAGCTGCCGGACCCAGAGCCCCAGGACCCGTCGGAGCTGCCGAACCCAGAGCCCCAGGACCCGTCGGAGCTGCCGAACCCAGAGCCCCAGGACCCGTCGGAGCTGCCGAACCCAGAGCCCCAGGACTCGTCGGAGCTGCCGAACCCCGAGATCCAGAACTCGTCGGAGCTGCCGAACCCAGAGCCCCAGGACCCGTAGGAGCTGCCGACCTCCGAGCCCTAGGACCCGTCGGAGCGGCCGACCCCCGAGCCGACCCGTCGGTGGAGGGCCGACTCCGGATCCCCGTGCCCTGTCGGAGGTACCAGCTACCGCTGCTCCGGCTCCATCCCGGCCGGTCCCGGCTCCCCGTTCCCCGTCCCCCCCGTCCCGAACCCCAGAGCCCCCACATCCTAAGCAGTCGACCCCAGAGCCCCCTCCTGCCGAGCCCGGTCCCGGTCCCCCAGGGCCCCTCCTCCGCCCAAGCTCTCATGGGGGGGGGGAGGGGGAGTAGGTTAGGCCGGATGGAGCCCCGGCCTAAATCGAGTGGTGTGGCAGCTGTGTCTGACTTGGCCTCGGCTGCTGGTGATTGGCAATCACTCAGCAGCCGAGGCCACCCTTATAAAAGCTCCCACTCGAGAGTGGAGGGAGAGGTGAGCAGAGGCACGTGATTTGCGGTCTGCTCGGTGTCGTGTGTGCGGAATAAAACATGTCTTTGAACCAAACCTCTTGCTGTCTGGCGGATCCTTGGTGCTGGGGGGGGAAACCCACGGGTGGCGGCCTCAGGCCTGCTACGAAGAAGAAAAAGAAGAAGAGGAGAAGAAAAGAAGACGGGAGGCACAAAAAAAGAAGCCTCCTACATGCGCTCTTTCTTCATCAAAGCTTAAGATCCCAAAAAACCCAACGGCCGTGTAGCAATCGCATATAACTTGTGGTCAAGGGCCTTCACCCCCCCTTCTCAGCATACTTAAATCATAACGCTTCAACTAAGCAAGTCCATACCACACATCTAAGTAGGGCATGGATCCCATTAGCCATCACGGGCCACAGCACACATCCAAGTAGGGCTCACAGCCCATTAGCCATCACGGGCCACAGCACACATCCAAGTAGGGCTCACAGCCCATTAGCCATCACGGGCCACAGCACACATCCTAGTAGGGCTCACAGCCCATTAGCCATCAGGGGCCACAGCACACATCCAAGTAGGGCTCACAGCCCATTAGCCATCAGGGGCCACAGCACACATCCAAGTAGGGCTCGCAGCCCATTAGCCATCAGGGGCCACAGCACACATCCAATCAGGTCAGTGGGTAGCTGGTCCATCTTTCAATCAGGGGGTTGGAGGCTCAATCCCCGCCCTAGTCGATGTGTCCTTGAGCAAGACACTTAACCCTGAATTGCTTCCTGGAGCTGAGTCTACCGTGTATGAATGTAACAGGATTGTAAGTCGCTTTGGATAAAAGCGTCAGCTAAATGACATGTAATGTAACACATTTAATACAGATGCCTTGTTAAAGTTTTCGTGAAAAAGTTTGAAAAGAAAACTTTGAGATGTTTACAAAACTTTTACTTATAATAATTAACATATAATTGTAATAATACCCAATATAAAACTCAGTGATCCTCAGTTGTTCTTGTTTGAATATATGTTTATTGCAAGACAAAGCTGATGTAAGAGAGGATATTGTTAATAGACGACACAGTCATACCGAAAACATAAAGTCTCTTTATATTTCATTTAGTTTATATGTTACATAGATTCTGCACAGTTTGAAGTTTTCTGAGGCCTCTCTAATGATAAAGTCATGACAAAAGAAGAATGAAATATTCCTTCATGCATAATATATTCATATCACAACAATGTAATCCAACTGTGGTTCATCAATCCATTAGAAGGACAGTTGACTTCAATGGCAGGACGGTAAAGCCTTCTGTGTATTCAAATCACATCGTCACCAACTGTTTTGCATGGTCATGATATTGTAATCCACATTTTTTTTGTACACCTTTTTGGTTCTTGTATACAATATATCTGTTGTGTCAGTTGAATGTCTCCAGAGGTTGAATCACACAAAATAAACATATGAATTGTTTTAAGGCGTTACATGTCTGATTCATGTGATACAGCCCTGTAGTACCAAATATATCAAATCATCTACTATACTTCTATACCGTTAACAGTTTAATATGCATGCATGTACATCCTTTAATAATATCCATGAATTGAGAAAAGTTAATCGATTGTATATGAACTCCCGATATATTTGTTGTTGTTGTGTGTATATATAAACTCCATAAAGTAGTAAGTTAAATACCCCATAATATAATGATTCCAGAATGCTCTTTACTCCAATAATCATTTGAATAAATGATATTAACTCTTTCTAGCAAGCCTGACTCACTACACATAAAATATACAGATTATCTGTAATTCAATTGCAATAAAAATATAAAAGGATGTTTTAAAAGTCTTAATAAATGCTTCCTTAGGTCTGTCCAATGACAAGTACACAACTTTTAAAATGCTTGTTGTTTTAATGGAGGTGGATCGATCAGAACCGGGCTTTGCTAACATTGTAGCTGCTCCATCAACATTCAAAATATTGTCATACAAGCTTGAGAATAGTCTCAGAGTAATTGTTTTTACAATAAACAGTTTAATAATATGTGTAAACATACATACATATAAAGTTTAATTCGGTCTCACACATATAAAGGTGTCATAGACTCTGGGTACAGGTGACCACAGTCGGCTTCTTTCCACCATGTCTAAGTCAACAACATCACGACGACAGGAACAATAATATCAATGCTGATTGGCTATCTTGATAAAGAGTCTAACTTCTCTTTAGTTAAAACATTTACTTTACTTTTACTTTGTAATAAATCTAACCGGACTAAAGTTTGCTTTGCGTTTCATATGGAAACAGCTTCATCTTCATTGTGTGTTGTTCTTACATGTTAGTTTTCCTGCTCTGGTGAGAAACAGCAGAGGTAAAATCAGACTGCTGGGGACATTGAGCCAGTTTTTAACCGCTATAAGTAAACAGTGATCAGTTTTTCCCAAAACAGGAAAAAGAGCCCAAGCCAGACATAGAGCACACCTAAACAAAAGGACTCCCAGTATGGCCATGATGGTGTAAAAAGCCCTCTGCTTTGATTGGTCAACCCTTTCCCTGTCCCCGCCCTGTTTCCCGGGCCCTGGACGAATCAGAATGCAAAGAACAGAAAGGCTGCAGAAAGAGGTGATGACCAAGGAGAAAATAAAGAAAATGAAATCAAACAATGAGAACTCAAATAAAATGTGCAGAATGGTTTGTCCGAAGCAGAGCAGCCAAACACTCCCAACGCTGATGTTCCTGATCCTGATCCCTCGCTCTCTTCTCAGGCCCAGGTAGGTGACGGGATGAACGACAGCCAGGTAGCGCTCCACACAGGTCAGGATGTGAAAGAATGTTTGTCCATACCAGGTGAAAGTAAGAAGAAAGAAGCCCAACGTTAACACAGAGTCTTGTTTTAAGTAGATAGCACGGCAGCAGATGATGGACCCTAAAGAACCAATCAGCTCGATGGAGGTCAAGTTGAAGGTGAAGCTGTCGGTGTGACTCATCACTGCTGCTGAAGAGCTGGAGCGCTGCTGCCGCCAGCGTTGGAAGCCCAGGTAGAGGATGAAGACGTAGAGAGGGAGGAAGAGGAGGATGTTTGTGATGCTGAATATGGTGAAGATTAAGGAGTTTGGTTTGATGAAGAGGCAATGCATGCTCAAAGTGCTGTTAGCATGAAGAACGGAGTCATTGGAAGAGGAGGAGTTTACTGCCATATCTGGAGGAGACAAAGACAATTTAATGGGAAGAATGACTTAATTACTGGATTGATAGAATTGTCTTTTAAGAAGAAACTAAACTGCAGATTTTAAAATGAAGCTCCTCTACCAGTGACATTCAGAAAATGCCTCTCGAACGTGAAACTATTTGGTTCCATGGTTTTCTTGGAGCATCAGAATAAGTCACCGTGGAGCTGAACAAATAAAGTGTCTCAGAGCGTCGTGCTGCTTTTGCCACAATTGATGTGAAAGGCCAGGAGCCTTTCACATCAATTGTGGCCAATCAGCCAACAGCAAATCCAGGTGCAACAGATGGATTTCAACCAATAGTAGGCAGTCGCTTTGCATATGTATGATGCAATAAGTCAAATGCAAAGTCAACATTTGGACCTGAATCCATCAACAACACTACTAAAGACACATAAACAAGGTGTGTACAGTCAACTAAAAAGTGCTGTGGGGTTTACCTTCCCTTTAATACATTAATATTGTAAATTATATAAATGTCCCTTTCATCAAAGCTGAAGGCAGACTTTGAGAAAACCACCTCGTTGTTAAAATAAAGGATCAATTGTTCAAGAGTCCAAACAATAAGGTAACGTTTGTCTTCTGTCCGTTTCAGTCGTCCTCACTAATGTGGATTCAAGAAGATGATGATATTAAAGATTAATAAGAAGACCAACCTTATCAGAAGTAGTTGCTGCTGTTCTTCACTCTGTGGACTCGTGTGTCTGAGAATCTGCTCCAACTATTCCGTTCTGACTGTAAATCAGTCACACTTCTCTCTCTCTCTCTCTTTCCCCTCTCTCTCTCTCCCCCCTCTCTCTCTCTCTCTCGCTCTCTGTTGAATCAAATGTTTGATTTTAATAAAAAACAAAGTGGCAATGACACACAATCTGACACATGATTAATCTACTGTAGAGTTGTAATAGTGTTTACCTTTACTTGCACATGGTTACATCATAATACATGAAAAGAATATGATATTTAATATGGAATATTAATATTAATCAAAGCTGTGAGCAGCAATGAACGGATCCTCGCTCATCTGCACCAGTCGGGGGTGCTGGCGGGACGCCGGCCCGCTCGGCCGAGAACAATGGCCCGATGACAAATGTAATGTTTCTTCATATTGGGGGGCTGTAGCTCAGTGGGGTAAGAGGGCCGTCTTGCAACCGCAAGGTTGCGGGTTCGATCCTCGCTCTCCCCATTAGTTGCAAGTCGAAGTGTCCTTGAGCAAGGCACTGAACCCCCAGTTGCTTCCCGGGCGCATCACTGCAGCCCACTGCTCCTTAATAACTACGGATGGGTTAAATGCAGAGAACTAATTTCCCCTTGGGGATTAATAAAAGTGTATATTATTATTATTATTCATGTAGATGTGCTCAGTCCTTGATTGGCATCAGGCATGATTATTTTTGGAAGGTTAATATTCATTTAAGCAAAAGTCTATAACATAACAAATCACAGAAAGTGGGCGCGTATTGAGGTCCCGATAACGTCAAGTAAAAATTCCATTCTCCTCAGTATTCATCTTTAATTGCCATAAGATCGGCCATGAAGAAAATGGAAGTCGATCGGACAAGTTTTGTGGGAGGAATCCGTAAATTTATAATGGCAAAAAATGACAAATTCAAGCAAAAAACGCCAAAAAAGCCCCAAAACACCAAAAAAACGCCTTAAAACGCCCTAGTTTGGCGAATTATTGTCTCACCCCCTCACAACATTTGTTTTGCATATTCCAGGATCCAATTTGCACATGTACTCCAAGTTTGGAGTGATTAGTTCCAAAAGTGTAAGAATTGTGAAATACAAGACACGCATCTAAGAGGTTAATTGGGCCATTTAATCTTAACAAAATGAGTATCAAAAACCATTTGATACAGAGTAAGTGATTGCTTCAATCATGATTGACAGAAAGTTTGGTATGAATCAGACTTAGCATGTAGGAGAACTGGCCAATTATGTGTTTTTCACAAAATTCTAAATGACGGAAAATCTAAGTAGGCGGATCTTGGGGTTTGAGAGTTTTTTTGTTGAGCAGGTGGAGATGGACATGTGTGAAACACAAGTCAATCCAACATTCTGGGTGAGGGGCATCGCCGGTCAAACTTTGAGGGGGCACTAGAGAGCAATTTGTATTGACCCGACTCAACAGTTAATTATGACCAGACCTAGGAATAGAGATTGCACCGACCTGAAACCGCCCATCCTGCTCCATCCTTTGACCTACGTCAGCCACTGTATTCATTTCTACACATTAGGGTTGTGTCCTCTGGGTCCAACTACTGTAGTAATAATACTGGACAGGCTTATCTAGTCTGCTGCAACATCGCCTACAGCTGTGTTCTAGACATAGGAAACCTTCATAAAAGGTCAGTAAAGGGAAAATGCTGTTTAGCTTATCTTATACACCTAATTAAATAGTATGGCTTTACATCTTGTATTGGCCACACAAGGCAGGGTATGAAAAGTCATTAATACTGAGTATTGCACCACTTCGTTGTTCAAATAAAGGTCTGATAAGTTTGCCAATTTTGGTGAATTTTGGGGTATGTTACGTACTCCCAATATGCGCCCAAAGAGGAAAAATAAGAAGCGGAATAATAATAAGAATCCTAACAATTTCGATAGGGTCCTATCGGCCTGACTTTGTCAGTCGCTTGGACCATAATTGTCACGAATTCCCCACCTTCCTAGTTAAATGCATCCTGTTTACACGTTTAATTAACTCTCCTGTAATTCCAGATCCTGTCATCCTCACCTGATTGTCCATCATTCCCTTCACCTGGTCCTCACGCCCTTCTCACCTGCAGCCCCTCCCCTCATTAGTCCCTCACTATTTAGATCCCTCATTTCCACTTGTCCTCTGCCAGATTGTCTTGTGTGTCACTGCCAAACCTTCCAGCGTTATTAGAGTTTATTCTTGATCTGCCTGTTACGACCCTGTTTGCCCGTTAACCCGACTCAAGATTTTGCCTGCCCCTTTTTGGATTCGTTGCCCTGTTGGACTGACTACCTGGTTTTGACCCGCCTGAAACATACAGTAAACTGCCTCCTCCTGCATTCCTGTGTTTGTCGTGCTTTTGGGTTCCAGTACCTGTAACCCTTACAATAATAACAAGAAGTAGAGAAGCTACCGGAAGTAAGGGGACTATTTCTGAGTAGGACTGTTAAATTTAGGGAAGTCTCTCCCCCCTGAAGTGATTAGCCATTAGCATGCCATGTTATTTATGGGTATTTGCACGTTACCGGAAAAACTAACCAATGGAGAGATCATAAACTCAGTGAAAAATACCGATCGGAAACCTTTGCGCGGGGATATATTGTCCTTTCCACGTGAACGAGACAGACGGCTAACTCAGTCTAGCGGATAAGTGGGAGGGACAAACACATGGAAGTCAAAGAATATGTAAAAAGAAGTCAAAAGTAGGCGTAACGGTTTCAAATAACATTTATTCACATGCCGTTAACAAAAAAACTAAGTTGATATGAAGTGAGAGAGGTTGGGACAGAGGTTGTGCCAAACAAATAGAAATCAAGATGACAAAACGAGTCCTGGATAACTAACTCTAGGAAAGAACAAACTAAATGGCTTCACCTGCTTCTCTAACAATGTTCAAGCAAATCAATACAGAGGCAGAACCAACCAATAATCTAATGTCTCTAGACACAAAGTACCTACATGAGTGCACAAATGTACAGGGTACCCCAAACCTACCTACTTACCTCAGTCCTAAATAATATCCAATCATTTAAAAAAGTAAATACATTCCATATATACTGTATATCAATGTTTATATGTGCTCTACATAAAGTGACAATCAACCTAAACTTTTTGTTTGACCTCTGGCAGTTTGTCGCTTAACTTTGTAGCATTTCAGGTTATTCACTAGACTTGAACTGCTTTGATTTCCAAAAAAATTGTTCAAAAACTTTTGACCGGCAGTGAACTTTAATGTGAAAATAGCATTATCCTCATTATGTGTTGTTCTTACAACATCTGAATTTCCCTGCTCTGTGTAGAAACATCAGAGGTAAAACCAGCATGCTGGGGAAATTAAACCAGTCTGTAATCAATAAAACCAAACAGACACTTATCTGCAACAAATTAAAAATCACCCAAACTAGACCGACACCACACCTTAACAGAAGGACTCCCAGTATGGCCAGGATGGTGTAGAAAACCCTCCGCTTTGATTGGTCAACCCTTTCCCTGTCCCCGCCCTGTTCCCCGGGCCCTGGACGAATCAGAATGTAAAGAACAGAAAGGCTGCAGAAGGACATGACGAACAAGGAGAAAATCAAAAGGCAAAGATTCAACCATATGAAGTCTTGTGAAATCTCAATAGTTGACATTCCAAAGCAAAGCAGCCAAACACTCCCAACGCTGATGTTCCTGATCCTGATCCCTCGCTCTCTTCTCAGGCCCAGGTAGGTGACGGGATGAACGACAGCCAGGTAGCGCTCCACACAGGTCAACATGTGAAAGAACATTTGTCCATAATAGGTGACATTCAGAAGAGAGAACCCCAACTTAAACACTAAGACTTGTTTCCAGTAGATAGCACAGCAGCAGATGGTGGACCCTAGAACTCCAATCAGCTCGATGGAGGTCAAGTTGAAGGTGAAGCTGTCGGTGTGACTCATCACTGCTGCTGAAGAGCTGGAGCGCTGCTGCCGCCAGCGTTGGAAGCCCAGGTAGAGGACGAAGACGTAGAGAGGGAGGAAGAGGAGGATGTTTGTGATGCTGAATATGGTGAAGATTAAGGAGTTTTGTTTGGTGAAGAAGCAATGCATGCTCAAAGTGCTGTTATCATGAAGAAGGGAGTCATTGGAAGAGGAGTTGGCTGCCATATCTGGAGGAGACAAAGAAAACTAATAGGCAATAACTTGATTACTGGATTTATACTATTTTTTTTTAAAAAACTAAACTGCAGAGTTTTGCAAAAGCGACTCTACCCGGGAAATTCAGAAAATGCCTCTGGAACGTGAAACATGTAGCTTTTTTATGGTTTACTTGGTGGATCGGAATAAGTCACCAAGTCACGTTCCAAAGACAGAGAAGGTCGTTTGATCTGTAGATTATAAAAGCCTTATAGGCAAAAATGTGCTATTGGGTGTTCAAAAATCATTGAATTAAGTGCCGGCTAACAAGCACGACAAGTTTGGGGCAGATTCAAGGAAGTCCAGTTGAGCAAGAAGGTGGCGCAATGAGAATGTGAAGAAATACATTAAGTGTAGACCATGTAATCTGAATTAAACGCAAAAAATGCTAGAAACTTGCTCTGGCTTGGACGTGAACACAGTTCACTGGTCAAACACTTGTCATTGTGAGCCACTCCCTTCGATGAAAAACTATTTTTTCAAGGATTACATTAGTTAAAGCAGTGGTTCACGCGGGTGAGGCCGAGGTATAACAGGTGGAGGGCGGGGGAACTTCACATATTACAAAAGTAAGTGTAGATATTTACTTTGCCGTTACGGCGTTAACAGGTTACCCTTCCCCATGGGCGATCATAACGTCACAGATGGTTCAGACCATGGAGGGAAAAGGAACGCAGGCGCTGATCAAGAGTGTTTCTCAAAATATGCAATGGATACACTGTCATACACAGAAAAGCGCTACATGTGCCGTGAACTACACAAGGGTTTGACCGATGCTATCAGCGTGGTCAATTACATTAAAAACAAGGTCCTTGAAAGCACCACTGTGTTCACTCTGTGAGGAGACGGGAGCCTTCAGCTGTTCACATGAAGCTCGGTGGATCACGAGGAAACGTGCTGTCGCGAGTCTTTGAGCTAAGAGACATTAAACATCTGACATATGCATGACATATGTCATACAGGAGAGTACAATTGCAAGTTTGAGAACCACTGAGTTAAAGCAACAGTCTACGACATTACAAATCACAGAAAGTAAGTGTTTATTGGGGTCCCCAGTACATCAAATAAAGTTCCGTGTAAAGTCATTATTCTCCCCAGTATTCATCTTAAAAGCCTTAAGATCATCCTTGAAGAAGATGAAAGTCAATCGGACAAGTTTTGTGGGAGAAATTCGTAAATGTAAAACAGCAAAACACGCCCAAAACGCCCAACCGTGGCAAATTATTGTTGCGGCCCCTATTGTTCAAATCGCGCAAGAGTGTGTGTGCAGGTACCAGCATACAATGTACACATGTACTGCAAGTTTGGAGTGATTTATCCCAATAGTTTAGTAATTGTGAGCATTGAAAAACAAGACACGCCCCTAAGAGGTTTATATGGCCATAGAATCTTAGCACAATGAGCTATCAAAAACATCTGATACATAGTAGGTCATACAGCTTTAATCATGATCTATAGAAAGATTTGGTATAAATCGGAGCCAGAGTTTGTTTGAACTGGCCATTTATGTGTTTTCACAAAGATCAAAATGGCGAAAATGTAAGTAGGCGGAGCTTAGGATTCTGCGAGATTTTTTTATAGATCCGGTCCAAGTGGACACGTGAGAAATTTCAAGTCAATCCAACATTCTGGGTGAGGGGCGTCGCCAGTCAAACTTTGAGGGGGCGCCAGAGAGCAATTTGTATTGACCCGACTCAACAGTTAATTATGACCAGACCTAGGAATAGAGATTGCACCGACCTGAAACCGCCCATCCTGCTCCATCCTTTGACCTACGTCAGCCACTGTATTCATTTCTACACATTAGGGTTGTGTCCTCTGGGTCCAACTACTGTAGTAATAAAACTGGACAGGCTTATCTAGTCTGCTGCAACATCGCCTACAGCTGTGTTCTAGACATAGGAAACCTTCATAAAAGGTCAGTAAAGGGACAATGCTGTTTAGCTTATCTTATACACCTAATTAAATAGTATGGCTTTACATCTTGTTTTGGCCACACAAGGCAGGGTATGAAAAGTCATTAATACTGAGTATTGCACCACCTCATTGTTCAGATAAAGAGTCAATTATTCAAGAGTCCAAACAATAAGGTAACATTTGTCTTCTGTCCGTTTCAGTCGTCCTCACTAATGTGGATTCAAGAAGATGATGATATTAAAGATTAATAAGAAGACCAACCTTATCAGTTGTAGTTGCTGCTGTTCTTCACTCTGTGGACTCGTGTGTCTGAGAATCTGCTTCAACTATTGTGTTCTGGCTGTATGTCAAACTCTTCAGCCTCTTCCTCCTCCTCGTCTCCTCTCGCTCTCTCGCTCTCTCTCTCTCTCTCTCTCGCTCTCTCTCTGTTGAATCAAATGGTTGATTTGAATAAAAAACAAAGTGGCAATGACAAATGATTCATCTTCTCTCTAGTTGTAATAGTTTGTATCTGTCAGTGTTGGGCAAGTTACTGAAAATTAGTAATTAGTTATAGTTACTAGTTACTTCTTTTAAAATTAATTTAATTACTTTACTAGTTACTGTATATCAAAAGTAATTAGTTACTCGGGAAAGTAACTTTTAAGTTACTTTTATGTCTGCTTTTTTAATGTAATGAACAGTACTGAACAGTCAAACACAATAAACATATGTTGTAGACCTATTTATTGCAATCAACAGGGCAACAGGCCTTCAAATCAAGCAGGAGTACAAAAGTCCCTTTTAATACTTAACTTTATACAAAATAACTGTCTCAGTCATTTAACAGTGTTTTTTTTACATTAGGCCCAATGAAATAAAAGTGATTGGCCTACAGTATTAACACTAATTAAAAGAGAAAACAAAGGTGCCTTGAGGTGCTGCATATAATTGAGGGGGGGGGGGGGGGGGTGCTAGTGAGGCGTGTACGTGCTGATCTGGAGTCAGTTTGGTAGGATTTGGGTATAAATATATTATTTCATTTAAAATATGGATTTTTATTTCAAGATATTCATGTAATTTGCATGCAAAATAGGTCTACCCGAACCAGCGGACAAAAAATTCAAGTGTTCATTTTTCACAAAAGAGAGTAACGCGAGTAACAAACTCATTTAAATTTCAGTAACTGTAACTACGTTAGTTGATTTAAAAAATACTTCGTTACACGCTCGTTACCGCTAAAAGTAGTGGAATTACAGTAACGCGTTACAAAGTAACGCGTTACTCCCAACACTGGTATCTGTTACTGCAAATGTTTATAAAGAATCTATGTTTAAATTCTAATGTATTATTCAAAAACGGCCATTCCAATTAAAAAATGTTTGTATGTGCCCAGCAGAGTGAACCCCTTCCTGGAGCAATTTTTAAATCCATCCAATTTGTTTGAAACTTTACACAGCTGTAGTTCTATAGATCATTAAAACCCCACTTGAATTGCAGAGCCCTAGCAAAAAGCAACTGTGTTGCAAATGTTACGATATACTCAGGGACAATTGGACACAATATTTGGCCCATGTAGTCGAAATGGCCGTTTTTGAATAATAACAGCAGGTTAATATCCTTCTAATTAAAAAACGGCCATTCCGACTATTAGTGCAGCCGACCATTTTGTCCAAATGTTGCAACTGTGTTGCAAAGTGTTAGGATATACTCAGGGACAATTGGACAAAATAGTTGGCCCATATTAATGTAGTCGAAATGGCTACAGGTAAGTATCCTTATAATTAAAAAAAGCCATTCCGACTATTTTAGTGCAGCCGACTACTTTGTCCAATTATCCTAACAAATTGCAGAAATAATCCATTCTTCCCCAAACCATATCTACAATAGGCTATAGTCTAGGAGGTGTTAAGTTGTAATAGTTTATTTTGATAACATCTCCAGAGGTCTTATGTTTTAAATTAAAACATATATAAAGATATTATAATAGAAAATATTAGGGAGAATATTGATATTGTTATTAATGTATTATGAAGCATAGGGGTAATGTTTACTCTATGCAAATGTAAATGGCAAGAATTAATGTATATTGCATGAGAGTGACTGTATGTTCGTATTATAGATTGACGAGGCCGGTTGAATTCCGTGAAGTGACTTACAATAACAAGAGACTTTTATTGTGAAGGTGACTTTAATGCGGACAATAACAAGACGGGACTCTTATTGTGGAAATACTTGTTTAGACTTGACCGGAAGTGACGTTTTGACCGGGCCGGTGACAGAGTATAAATCTCCGTGGAAAAGAGAAATCGGGGCTCTTCCACAGGTATTCTCGACGCCGGAAGGAGGGCGGAGGAGCCGATGAAGAGCACGACCGTGAGCCTTGAATGTTTGTTTTACCCTTCCTGCCATTAGATGTTGATAACTTAATTCACGCGCGTCCGGAAGCCTGTTGTCCATCATTTGCGAAGTGCCCAGTTTCAGAATTACTTTACAGAGGCCGCAATTTATAGGGGAGCATTCCTTGGACTAGCCTTCTACGTCTAACGAGTTCCAACTAAATCCGAAGAGTTTGAGACTTAGGGGGTCAAGCACCACTGTTTTACCCGGGCTAAGTGTTCCAAATCCCGGGTACATACCCAGCAGAATGCCCCCCTTCATGGAGGAGTTTTTAAATCCATCCAATTTGCTTGAAACTTCTCACAGCACGAGTAATATACTTCACCATAATCCCCCTTAAATTCCAGAACAATCCAACTCAGTAAACCTCAGTTCTTGTTTGAATATATATTTATTACAACACAAATCTGATGTCAGAGGATCTTGTTACCGCATATATATTGATGGATTCACTCATAATGAAAACATAAAGTCTCTTTACTATTCACTCAGCTCTATATGATAAATAGACAGATTATGCACAGTTTGAAGGTTTCTGAGGCCAAAAGATCAAATCCTATCTCTAAATATTAGAATATCATGAAAAAGTATACTAGTAGGGTATTAAACAAATCACTTGAATTGTCTAATTAACTCGAAACACCTGCAAGGGTTTCCTGAGCCTTGACAAACACTCAGCTGTTATAAATCTTTTTTTTTACTTGGTCTGAGGAAATATAAAAATTTTATGAGATAGGATTTTAGAGTTTTCTTAAGCTGTAAGCCATAATCAGCAATATTAAAAGAATAAAAGGCTTGCAATATTTCAGTTGATTTGTAATGAATCCAGAATGCATGACATTTTTGTTTTTTTAATTGCATTACAGAAAATAAAGAACTTTATCACAATATTCTAATTTTCTGAGACAGTCCTGTAAGCAGGCCCAGACAGGAGAACAGGGTAAAGGTACTCAGGACCTACAATGTCCACAGTCTTATGAGCCCCGGGTCCTGTATGGGGGGGTACAGTCTGTGGTTAATGAACAAGTGTTCTGACATATGTTATTCACAGAATATTAGCCGAGGCCAATGAGTCTTGAGTAAAAAAAAAAAGTATAATCGCGTCATTTCCCGAATACCACACAAGGGGGCGTGTCCACCCCCACTCAAAACCAAATATTCCAACGTATTCCTCATAAATCTTTCGTCCAGGTAAAATAAGCGTGCTGCATTTGTTTACTTGGTGTTTTTGGCAGTTGAATGGCAGCCGCCATCGACCAAGGCAACACAGCTGCCATCGCGGATGCAAAAACAATTGTGTGGTAGTCAGCACTCGCTCGACTCAATTTGACGCCCCCCCCCCCCCCCCCGGCCCCCGTCACATCCACCGGCCTCCCGGTCTGACAATAACTTTACTCGCACATGTGTAAAGGAAGAACGAGACAAAATGTCCTGACTTTCCAAAAGTGTCCTCACTAAACTTGCGGTCCTCACAAAGAAAGAAACAAAAGACCACACACACACACACACACACACACACACACACACACACAGGGTGTGCTGGGCTGCATGACACTCTGTGGTCTGAATCAGCACTGGTTCAGTTAAAGGTCATCTGAATCCTGTCAAGCTGAAGATCAAGGAAATCTGTCAATAGAACTTCTAATTAATATCACTTCACATAATTAATATAAACTGTATATATATTTATTTATTGCTGCTAAGACTGACGTTGAAGAGATGATTTATAACCGATTTTGGTGGGACTACATTGAAAGATGAAATTACAATATTGAAGAAAAAGAATGTCTGTTGCTCTAGCTCTATAATTAATTGATTTAAAGTTTAGTACATATGCAGATTATATACAACACATTGATCGACTCCTCTGGTTGTATAGAAGTCTATGCTTCATGTCTTTAAACCTGTATTCTCTCTCCTGACCACCAGGGGGCGATTCCTCTGGTTGTATAGAAGTCTATGCTTCATGTCTTTAAACCTTTATTCTCTCTCCTGACCACCAGGGGGCTCCTCTGGTTGTATAGAAGTCAATGATGTATGTATTAAAGCTGCATTATCTCTCCTGACCACCAGGGGGAGACTCCTCTGGTTGTATAGAAGTCTATGCTTCATGTGTTAAAGCTGCATTCTCTCTCCTGACCACCAGGGGGCTCCTCTGGTTGTATAGAAGTCTATATAGTGACTCTACTTCTCTTGATGTATTCCCTCAGTAAACATTGTAAACATGAGTTTATGTCTCAGTCTCTAGTTTCAAGTCTTCTTCTAAACAGCATGATGTCATCATTTATACTTTATGGTCTGTAGAGTCACACAGGCCATAAGGGGATGCTTTAGGGGCGGAGCTACAGGTGATTGACAGGTCCCTAAGCGAGCCGTACACAGCATCTCTACCAGTGGCGGCTGATGAAATTTTTTCTTTGGGCGCGCAGTTGGGCGACGCGGTTTAAATATCACTCAACAATGAGAAGAAAAGAGGTTTTGAGTAGAATATTGTAAAAACCAAAGCTTTATTTCAAGAACACAGCGTGCTCAACACGGTCCAACAACAACTATCAACACACTGTAACGTTGGGCATGAGAGGTTCAGAGCAGCTTTAAGGAACATTGGGTTGGGTTTCAGAGGTTTGCAAAATAAAAGAGTTTCACCCTCACATGAAAGAGGTTCAGAGCAGATGTAACTGATGTGGAACGGGCATGGAAGAAGTCGGCTCAGATGGTGGATTTTCCCAGCACTTATTTATTCTGCAGAAGACAACAGAACACACACATTTGCCTTCTGATTTGTCTCTGCACTTCCACTTCCCTCAGCAATAAAAAAACATTGTCCATGGAAGACAGGACCACATTAAATCTAAATAATAACAATTCTCATCAAAAACCATGACATGTAACATACAAGGGGAAAACAGAGACCCCTAATGGACAAAATAAATAACTACATGAGCTAGAGTCATTTCAGCAGAAACAGCGAACATTCTAACTTTGAACAAAAGGGAAACACATACCTGCAGAAGACAATGAAACACACACATTTGCCTTCTGATCTGTCTCTGCACTTCCACTTCCTATACATGCAAAACAACACAATTTACACAAGGAAAATATACGTCGGGGCGACCGGATGTAGCTAAACAAACGGTGCCAAAGTGGCTCAATGAGACCGCCACCAAACGTATATGTTGACGGTCTAAATGACACGACAGCTGGACGCCGTGATCGTATTTGCGACCATTACTGTATGTAACATAAACGGTTAATTTTTATTAAAGAATATAGCCAAAATAGTGCAACATCGTTTTTCACTCAACTCACCCTCAGCAATATAAAACCATTGTGAGGGAAAGACGGACTCAGGAGCAGGAAGTGCAACAGAGATGGAAAGCAATTTACGCAGGAAACAGATTTTTTAAAATAACGCTAAATAAAAATAGCTCATTAAAATAAAATTCACAAACACTCAACAATATCGTTGAACAACAAACAAAAATAAAATACAATACATTGAAAACTAGAACGGGCACTCGATAGAGCGCATACCTTCGCATATCACAAGATTGGGCATTGAATTATGAACATTTTGGCATTAGTTGCATGCCAATTGGACAAAAATGTATCGTGCTATGGTAAAAAAAAGAAAAGATTTTGACCTTTCCATGACCTTGACATTTGACCCGATTGATCCCAAAATCTAATCAAATGGTCCCCGGATAATAACCAATCATCCCACCAAATTCCATGTGATTCAAGAAGATTTGACCTGTTCATGACCTTTGACCTTGACCTTTGACCCGATCGATCCCAAAATCTAATCAACTGGTCCCCGGATAATAAACAATCATCCCACCAAATTTCATGCGATTCGGTTCAATACTTTGTAAGTTTTGCGAATAACACGCATACAAATAAATAAATAAATAAATAATTAATTAAATAAATACACGCCGATCAAAACATAACCTTCCGGCATTTTCAATGCGAAGGTAACAAGAAATGACAGAGTGCATTTCTAACTGTTTGACAGAGTAGACCCCACTACATGTAAAAAAAAAAAAGTAGCCCTCCTCTCTTTAAAGTGGGCAAACTTCTCAATAACTCTCTGGTTAAAGTCAATCATATCTGCGATGAGCCTGTTTCCATTATTCTGGAGGGAATGTGTCTGTTTTTCAGAACTTCTTCGTTGTGTTTCGATGGCAGTTCGGTCTCCTTCTGCTGCTCTGCTCTGCAAACAGGGTTAGCTTCATGCTGTTAGCGAGTTAGCTCCATGCTCTTAGCTAGATAATGTGGTGGAATAATGTTCCGATGCCTTGTGAGAAATCAAGAGTATTTTAAGCACGGTGGTCTTATCACACTTTATTATATAGTAACAAGTTCACAAATGATCAGAATGTGAGCCAGGTACAAACAAGTGGACAAGTGAGTCAACTAGACAAATAAGTAATCACACAATCAAGTCATGGAAACACCCAGCTGAGTGGAGCAAAGTCTGAACCCTCCGAATGAGAAGTCTCCAACTTAATGCTGCCTTCGAAGTTGATTCTCCTCCTCTTTATACATCTCGCGGAGATGTACACATTCCAGAGTCCATCTGTTTCCCCTAAAGAGGACCTCGCCGAGATGTACACATTCCAGAGTCCATCTGTTTCTCCAAAATAGAAGTGAAGACCCCTGACGGCCCTGTTTATTCTGCACCCCCCAACATTTGAGTGACTTTTCCGGTTGGTCCATCACCTCAAGTCATCGGTTTGTGACCTTTTCACATGACCCCACACAGGATTAGATTACCCCCCATAGATATTTGGGAGAGACAATTGTGAACACATTTTCTCCTCCAACAGATAACTGCGGCAAGATTCGTGCTTTCCACTTGTCTGAAGCTTTTTTTTTAGATCCCTCACCCCGTTGTAGTCCAGAGAGTTTCAGTCCCTTTGGAACAACAGACAGGGGAAACTAAACAGCATTACTCACTGAGCTCCAGCTAACAGCTCCGTTAGCTACCTGCTCCCGTAAATCCGTGGAGCTCTCTGGGCTGAGGGAACGATACGTCTCTGATCTGCCGAATAGTCCAGTCACGTGAAATAATAAAACGATGTCATTGGCCAGAGCGCACATTTTTGTGCCCCAAGATTCACGTTTCATCTGCCAATGAGAAGCCGTCATTGCCGAAACGACTGTGAAATGTTTGCTCGCTGCCGCACACACAGGTTTGGCCGGTGCCCCGAAAAAGGGGAGGGGCTTCTCTCCGTGATAATGAGTGGCGATATATTATATTTTTTCACATTAACTCAAGTGGTTGTTGACAGGCTGACGGTCTCCCACACACATTTAGCGTGTCAACACGGTATATTTACTATTTTAAATGATTTGGCATATAATGTTTTTTGACAGGATTTTTTTTTCTTCTTTTTTTTTTCATCTCAAAACTTTAAGAGGGGCGGCGCCCTAGCGCCCCCTATGGACGAACCACCACTGATCTCTACGTCCCTCTGTATTCTCATACGGTCACTTCCCGTTCAGTGGTTAAAAACTCTTTAAACCAAAGTGATGATTGTCTTTGATTCCTTTGAGCCGACGACATGGAACTGTTTAACTCAAGTGTCCTCGCATGTGGCCTTCGACCTCCAACCGCCTCTTCTCTCTAAACAACATCTCCAAGACCGGGAGCGTAAAGCTCCTACACGTGTCCCCACCGCAGGCCATTACATTTCACTGAACGGCCCATGATGCAAATGGGTTGGCCAGCTGTGCGGCTCGGCGTCAGTGAAGCCCTGAGCCCTGGTCCCAGTCACCTGACCCCTCCCCCACCTGCTCTCCTGGCTCCTCGTCCCCTCACCACTAATCTCCTTGCCATTGTTGATTGGTGCTCTCCCCTTAAACCACCTGTACCTCATCGTTTACATGAAGTGACATCTTAGTCAGAGTGAACTTTGTATAGCTTCTATCTGTGTTTTTGCTGATTCAATAAAAGTTCAACATTAACGTTTAGTAAAAGTAAGTCTGGCTTTTTCCACTTAATTTCTATAGAGATCTATATTTATCTTTGAGATGTTGGAACATTCAAAAAGCTCCCGAAAGTCTGATTTGAGATGAGCGTCAAAAAGATGTCAAAAACTGTGAAGAGAGTTTTGGTGAGAAGGAAAAGAGACAAGAGATTATTTAAGCTCTGTCGCCCCCTTGTGGCCGTTTATATAGCTCAGCACCTTCCAGTCGAAATACCATTTCACTGTGTATGGAGCACGTTAACATATATAAATATGTATATATGTATATATATATACATATATACACATATTTTTTCTTCTTCATACTGTATATACATATATATATATATATATATATATATCATAAACTGTCTCTGAGATCCTGGTCCAGAGAGAATCTGCTGGAGCTGATATGAAACATATTCTATCATAAAATACACAAGTAAGATGATTAAAGTTTTATGCCGTGTTGACTTGTTAATATCGACCCTCTAAAGACTGTAACAGCTGAATGTTCCTCACACTCTGAGCCTCGACTCGGCCTCTGAGAAGTTATAATATAATAAATATAAGTAGTTTTTACGAGAAATGTTTCAACAGAATACAAAAAAATAATAAAAAAGCGGCAATAATCACAATAATAAAGATGCAATTTTGTTAGATGGAAGAGGGTGAGGAGGAAAGAGAGATGGAAGAGGGTGAGGAGGAAAGAGGGATGGAAGAGGGTGAGGAGGAAAGAGGGATGGAAGAGGGTGAGGAGGAAAGAGAGATGGAAGAGGGTGAGGAGGAAAGAGGGATGGAAGAGGGTGAGGAGGAAAGAGAGATGGAAGAGGGTGAGGAGGAAAGAGATGGAAGAGGGTGAGGAGGAAAGAGAGATGGAAGAGGGTGAGGAGGAAAGAGAGATGGAAGAGGGTGAGGAGGAAAGAGGGATGGAAGAGGGTGAGGAGGAAAGAGGGATGGAAGATGGTGAGGAGGAAAGAGAGATGGAAGAGGGCGAGGAGGAAAGAGAGATGGAAGAGGGTGAGGAGGAAAGAGGGATGGAAGAGGGTGAGGAGGAAAGAGAGATGGAAGAGGGTGAGGAGGAAAGAGGTATGGAAGAGGGTGAGGAGGAAAGAGGGATGGAAGATGGTGAGGAGGAAAGAGGGATGGAAGAGGGTGAGGAGGAAAGAGGGATGGAAGAGGGTGAGGAGGAAAGAGGGATGGAAGAGGGGAGGAGGAAAGAGGGATGGAAGAGGGTGAGGAGGAAAGAGGGATGGAAGAGGGTGAGGAGGAAAGAGGGATGGAAGAGGGTGAGGAGGAAAGAGAGATGGAAGAGGGTGAGGAGGAAAGAGGGATGGAAGAGGGGAGGAGGAAAGAGGGATGGAAGAGGGTGAGGAGGAAAGAGAGATGGAAGAGGGTGAGGAGGAAAGAGGGATGGAAGAGGGTGAGGAGGAAAGAGGGATGGAAGAGGGTGAGGAGGAAAGAGGGATGGAAGAGGGTGAGGAGGAAAGAGGGATGGAAGAGGGTGAGGAGGAAAGAGGGATGGAAGAGGGTGAGGAGGACCGGAGCAAAGTGATGAGAGACATTGGGAGAAGAGGATGTTTCTGTGGTGCAGTACACATGTGAACCAGCAGGGGGCGACAGAGGACCAGCTCACATCCACATCGATCACCTGTGATGTCACATTAATATCTTCAATCATCTTAAGTCTGTGTGTCGTCACAAGCAGCCAATCAGGGCCCAGTACTCCATGAGCACAACGATGTCACACACACACTCACAAACTCACACACAGACACACACACACAGACACACACCCACACACACAGACAGACACACGCACACACAGACACACACACACAGACACCCACACACACAGACAGACACACACACAGACAGACACACACACAGACACACAGACACACACACAGACACACACACACACAGACACCCACACACACACACACACACAGACACACACACAGACACACACACACACACACAGACACACTCACACACACAGACAAACACACACACACACACACACACACAGAGACACACACACACAGAGACAGACACACACACACACACAGACACACACACACACACACAGAGACACACACACAGAGACAGACACACACACACACACACAGACACACACACACAGAGACAGACACACACACACACAGAGACACACACACACACACAGAGACAGACACACACACACACACACAGAGACACACACACACAGAGACAGACACACACACACACACAGAGACACACACACACACACACAGAGACACACACACAGAGACAGACACACACACACACAGAGACACACACACACACACACACACCTCTTACTGAACCTTCATATGAAAACACAGGTTGTCTTCGGCTTCTGCTTATATGGCAGCATACCACACAGGACCGGTGTGTGTGTGTGTGTGTGTGTGTGTGTGTTGACGTGCATCTAGACACTGGTTAAACTCACACCAATCCATTCAAGCCAAATGTTGCACACACATACACACACAAACACATGCCGCTGCGCTGCCTGGAAAATGTCACACACTCAAACGAACACCTCCCTCTCTCTCTCTTCTGGCTCCCCATTCATCTCTGATGATCCTGTCATAGAATGAGTGTGTGTCACACACACACACACACACACACACACACACACACACACACACACACACACACACACACACACACACACACACACACACACACACACACACACACACACACACACACACACACACACACACACACACACACACACACACATTGGAACAGTTAATACCAGACAGGATTTTAATTTGGTAAAAAATAAAATATTTATTTCATTTTAAACATTTTAAAATCTGACAAAATTACAGGGAATGGAATAAAAACATGTAATTGAATAACATGAAGATAGAAAAATATCGTACAAGAGTTTCATTCAAACAGACAACAAAAGAATAACAAAGATAAAACAACAAACCTGTCGATCACCTTAAGCCCCGCCCCTAAAGCGTCCCCTTATGGCCTGTGTGACTCTACAGACCATAAAGTATAAATGATGACATCATGCTGTATAGAAGAAGACTTGAAGCTAGAGACTGAGACATAAACTCATGTTTACATGTTTACTGAGAGTCATGATATAGACTTCTATACAACCAGAGGAGTCGCCCCCTGGTGGTCAGGAGAGAGAATGCAGCTTTAACCAACAGGGTAAGTTTCATGGTGATATATTTAAGTCGTTCCTCCTTTAAATATAGAACTTGTAGAAAATAATTAAAACTAAATATAACTAACAAATTAATGTAGAGGAGTGCATGTGCACAATTATGTAATACAGAATTAAAATGTATTTATTTAAAAAAAATGTTGGGGGGGGGGGGGGGTGGCATTCAACACGATATTGTGTCATCACCTGTAGAGAGAGAGAGAGAGAGAGAGAGAGCACCTCCTCCTTCCCGCCCCAGCACACATCAGGATGGGTCGCGCGGAGGAGGCGCAGCAGGAGCTTCAGCAGCGCGAGCCGCTCCGTCCGCGTGCAGGAGGCGCGAGGAGGACGCGCTGATCCCGCGGAGCAGCAGGAGGAGATCCCGCGAGACGAGGAGAGCCGGACCGACGCAGACATCAAGAGAGAGTGCATTAAAGCCGCCGCGTGCACGTGAGCAGCGCGAGGAGCGGGAGGAGGACTACTCCGTCATCTGGAGGAGCGGCGCGGTTTTTTGGGGGTTCTAGTGTTTTTATTTTCTTCTTCTACGCTGACGGAGAGATCCGGACTGACAGGTAAGGACTACCGGGACCACCGGGACCGGCTCGGTGGTCTTCTCCTCCTCCGTCCGGGCCCCCTGATCCGGATCAGGGCCGCTAATTAAACACCTGTAAGCGGTTCTTAATTGATTAATTAGCTACAGCTGCGGCGAACGAGGCGCCGACTGAGGGCGCGCGCGCGGTGTGCTCCCGCGCACCTGTCGCCATGGTGAAGCCCGGTGCACACCATGATGGAGAGAATACATGCGCGTCAGATTCAAGAGTGTGACGTAGGGGTTTACACCTTGATGCGTTGTTGTAGTTCAACCAGGGTCACGTGATATATTATACTATACATACATGTTCCCTTCATCCCTCCCACGTGTCCATACTCTATCACACCTTCCCTCAATCAGAGAGAGCGAGAGCGAGAGAGAGAGAGCTGTTTGCGCGCGTTCACGCGTCTTTGCGCGCGTGACAGAGGTTGTGCAGTAATATTTCGTTTGGCGGGTGATCTCCGTCACGCGTGCGTGTTTACATACAGGCGCGTGCGTGTGCACGTACAAGAGAGGATGAAACAAAAAGAGAGAGAGATGGATGGAGCCGCAGAGTGTGTGTGTGAGATAGTGTGTGTGTGAGATAGTGTGTGTGTGTCCTCTAAGTGTTCTCCACCTGCAGCTTGTTAAATGTCAGGATAAACATTACGTTTTAGCTGCTGCAACGCACGCACGTGCACGCTCACGCCACGCACGTGCACGCACACGGCTTCAGGTTGAGGCTCGTCAGTCGTTGATCTTTATGGTTTTTTGGTTTTATTAATGATATAAAATCAACTCGTCAGCAGCTTTGAGATGAGAGAGAAACTAAAGAGACAACAACAACATGGAGTCACAACAACAACATCATGGAGTCACAACAACAACATGGAGTCACAACAACAACATGGAGTCACAACAACAACAACATGGAGTCACAACAACAACATTGTTGTTTACACAGTAGATCTGTGCTCTACTCACATGTTGTCGTCTGTGTTCACGTGTCAACAAGGTGAGAGGAAAGGTCCTCCCTTTCTATCTCCCT
>NC_079408.1:2418429-2455929 GCF_029220125.1 Pseudoliparis swirei
CAAAGGTTTAGTGGAGCGAGGAGCAGAGTACACAAAGTACACAAAGTACACAGAGTACACAGAGTACACAAACAAACAAACAAACAAACGAACAAACAGGCTTTGAGTTGACTTTGGATTTTACATCATCGATGTCTCAGCCACGTCCCCTGCTGCCCCTCTCGTCTCCCCTCTCGTCTCCTCTCCCCCTCTGTCTCCGTCTCCCCTCTCGTCTCCCTCTCGTCTCCCGTCTCCCCTCTGCCTCCCTCTCCCCCTCTCGTCTCCCCCCTCTCGTCTCCCCCTCTCGTCTCTCGTCTCCCCCCTCTCGTCTCCCCTCTCGTCTCCCCCCTCTCGTCTCCCCCCTCTCGTCTCCCCTCTGTCTCCCATCTCCCCCTCTGGTCTCCCCTCGTCTCCCTCCTCCCCCCTCTTCGTCTCCCCCTCTCGTCTCCCCTCGTCTCCCTCTCGTCTCGTCTCCCCCCTCTCGTCTCCCCCCTCTCGTCTCCCCTCCGCCTCTCCTCCCCTCTCTCTCCCCTCTCTCGTCTCCCCTCTCTCGTCTCCCCCTCTGTCTCCCATCTCCCCCTCTCTCGTCTCCCCTCCTCTCGTCTCCCCTCTCATCTCCCCTCTGTCTCTTGTCTCCCCTCTGTCTCTTGTCTCCCCCTCTGTCTCTCTCCCCTCTCCTCCCCCTCGTCTCTGTCTCCCCTCCTCTGTCTCCCCTCCTCTCCCCTCTGTCTCCTCGTCTCCCCTCTGGTCTCTCGTCTCCCCTCTAGTCTCCCTCTCCCCCTCTCCTCGTCTCCCTCTCCCCCTCTGCCTCCCATCTCCCCTCTGTCTCCTCCCCTCTCGTCTCCCCCCTCTCATCTCCCCTCTAGTCCCTCTCCCCCTCTGTCTCCCTCTCCCCCTCTCTCGTCTCCCCTCTCCCGTCTCCCCCTCTGTCTCCCATCTCCCCTCTGGTCTCCCTCTCTCCCCCTCTCGTCTCCCCTCTCCCTCCTCCCCTCTCGTCTCCCCTCTGTCTCCCTCTCCCCTCTCGTCTCCCTCTCTCCCCTCTGTCTCCCCTCCTCCCCTCTGTCTCCCCCTCTCTCTCCCTCTCCTCTGTCTCCCTCTCTCCCTCTCCCCTCTCGTCTCCCCTCTCTCCATCTCCCCCTCTGGTCTCTCTCCTCTCTCTCTGTCTCCCCTCTCGTCTCCTCTCCCTCTCTCCCCTCTGTCTCCTCTCCTCCCTCTGGTCCCTCTCCCCTCTGTCTCTTGTCTCCCCTCTGCTCCCTCTCCCCTCTCTGTCTCCCCTCCTGCCTCCCCTCCTCTGTCTCCCCCTCCTCTCGTCTCCCCTCTCGCTCCCCTCCTCCCCTCCTGCTCTCGTCTCCCTCTGCTCCCATCTCCCCTCTCGTCTCCCTCATCTCCCCCTCCTGTCTCCCTCTCCTCTCGTCTCCCCCTCTCCCCTCCCCTCTCCCCTCTCCCCTCTCCCCTCTGGTCTCCCCCTCTGTCTCCCTCCCCCTCCTCTCCCCCTCTGCTCTCGTCTCCCCTCTCGTCTCCCCTCTGTCTCCCCCTCCTCGTCTCCCCTCCTCCCTCCTCTGGTCCCATCTCCCCTCTGCGTCTCCCCTCTGTCTCCCTCTCCCCCTCTCGTCTCCCCTCTGCCTCTCCCTCCCCCTCTGTCTCTCGTCTCCCCTCCTCTCCCTCTCCTCCCTCTCTCCCCTCTGCCTCTCCCCTCTCGTCTCCCATCTCCCCTCGCTCCCCTCCTCCCATCTCCCCCTCCCTCTCGTCTCCCCTCCTCTCGTCTCCCCCTCCCGTCTCCCCTCTCCTCCCCCTCTGCCTCCCCTCTCTCCTCCTCCCTCGTCTCCCTCCCCTCTGCCTCCCCCTCCTTCCCTCCTGCCTCCCCTCCTCCTCCCCTCTGTCTCCCCTCTCTCCCCTCTGTCTCCCCTCGTCTCCCCCTCTGTCTCCCCCTGCTCCCATCTCCCCTCTCTCTCTCTCCCCTCTGCCTCCCGTCTCCCCTCTCTCCCTCTCGTCTCCCCTCTCTCTGGTCTCCCCCCGTCTCCCCTCTCGCCTCCTCTCTGTCTCTCTCCCCTCTCTCTCCCATCTCCCCTCTCTCCCCCTCTCATCTCCCTCTCCCCTCTGTCTCCCTCTCCCCCCTCCCCTCCTCCCCTCTCATCTCTCGTCTCCCCTCTGCTCCGTCTCCCCCTCTGGTCTCCTCTCTCCCCTCTGTCTCCCTCTCCCCCTCTCGTCTCTGTCTCCTCCCTCTCCTCTCCCCTCCTCTCTGTCTCCCCTCTCCTCCCTCTCCCCTCTGTCTCCCCCTCTGCTCCCCTCTCGCTCCCGTCTCCCCTCTGTCTCCCCCCCCTCGTCTCCCCTCTGCCTCTTGTCTCCCCTCTCGTCTCCCATCTCCCCTCTGTCTCCCCTCTGGTCTCCGTCTCCCCTCCTCCTCTCGTCTCCCCCCTCCCCTCGTCTCCCCTCTGGTCTCCCTCCCCTCCCGTCTCCCCTCTGTCTCCCCTCCCCTCTGTCTCCCCTCTCCCTCTGTCTCCCCCTCCTCTGTCTCCCCCTGGTCTCCCCTCTGCTCCCCTCTGGTCTCCTCGTCTCCCTCCCTCTGTCTCTCGTCTCCCCTCTGGTCTCCCCTCCCCTCTGTCTCCCTATGTCTCCCCCTCTCTCCCTCTGTCTCCCTCTGTCTCCCCCTGTCTCCCTCTGTCTCCCTCTGTCTCCCATCTCCTCCCCTCTGGTCTCCCTCCTCCCTCTCCCTCTTCTCTCGTCTCCCCTCTGTCTCCGTCTCCCTCTGTCTCCCTCCTCCTCGTCTCCCCTCTCTCGTCTCCCCTCCGTCTCCCCCTGTCTCCCCTCTCGTCTCCCCTCTGGTCTCCCTCTCCCCCTCTCTCTCTCCCATCTCCCCTCTGGTCTCCCCTCCTCTGTCTCCCCTCTCTCGTCTCCCCTCTGGTCTCCCCTCTAGTCTCCCCTCCCATCTCCCCTCTCGTCTCCCCCTCCGTCTCCCCTCTCTCTCTCTCTCCCTCTGTCTCCCCTCTGTCTCCGTCTCCCTCTGTCTCCCCCTGTCTCCCCTCTCGTCTCCCCTCTGTCTCCCCCTCTCCTCCTGTCTCCCCTCTCTCCCGTTTCCCCTCTCTCCCCTCTCTCACCTGTCTCCCCTCTCTCACCTCTCCCCTCTCGTCTCCCTCTGCCTCCCTCCTCTCGTCTCCCCTCTGGTCTCCCTCCCCTCTGTCTCCCCTCTCTCACCTGTCTCCCCTCTCTCCCCTCTCACCCCTCTGTCTCCCCTCTCCCCTCTCTCACCTGTCTCCCCTCTCACCTCTCCCCTGTCTCCCCTCTCTCACCCCTCTGTCTCCGTCTCCCCTCTCGTCTCCCCCTCTCGTCTCCCCTCTGTCTCCCCTCTGTCTCCCTCTCCCCCTCCCTCCCCTCTGTCTCCCTCCCTCTCCCCTCTCCTCCTCCCTCCCCTGTCTCCCTCCATCTCCCCTCTCCTCTCGTCTCCCCTCTCTCCGTCTCCCCCTCTCTCTCCCTCTGTCTCCCCTCCTGCCTCCCGTCTCCCCCTCCTCCCCTCTCTCCTCTCCCTCTCCCCTCTCGTCTCCCATCTCCCCTCGTCTCCCCTCTCATCTCCCATCTCCCCTCTCCTGCCTCCCCTCCCGCCTCCCCTCTCATCCTCGTCTCCCCTCTGCCTCCGTCTCCCTCTCCTCCCCTCCCACCTCCCCTCTCGTCTCCTGCCTCCCTCCTCTCCCCTCTCTCTCGTCTCCCCTCTGCCTCCTCCTTCTCGTCTCCCCTCTGTCTCTTGTCTCCCCTCTGGTCTCCCTCTCCCTCTCGTCTCCCCCTCTGCCTCGTCTCCCCTCTCGTCTCCTCCTCCCCTCTCGTCTCCCCTCCCCTCTCGTCTCCCCTCCCTCTTGTCTCCCCTCTGTCTCCCATCTCCCCTCTCGTCTCCCCTCTGGTCTCCTGTCTCCCTCTCTTGTCTCGTCTCCCCTCTGGTCTCGTCTCCCCTCTCGTCTCCCCTCTGCCTCTCGTCTCCCCTCTGCCTCCCCTCTCGTCTCCCCTCTGGTCTCCGTCTCCCTCCTCTCGGTCCACCCTCTCGTCTCCCCCTCTGTCTCCCGTCTCCCCTCCGTCTCCCCTTCGTCCCCTCTGCCTCCCGTCTCCCCTCTCCTCCCCTCCCTCTCTGCCTCCCGCCTCGTCTCCCCTCTTGTCTCCCGTCTCCCCTCCCGTCTCCCCCTCTGTCTCCCTCCCATCTCCCCTCTGCCTCCCCTCCTGTCTCCCCTCTGCCTCCCTCCGTCTCCCCTCTCATCTCTCGTCTCCCCTCTGTCTCCCGTCTCCCCTCTCGTCTCCCGCCTCGTCTCCTCCTTCTGCTCCCGTCCTCCCCTCTCGCCTCTTGTCTCCTCCTCTGCCTCCCCTCTCCCCCTCTCGTCTCCCCTCTCATCTCTCCTCCCCTCGCCTCCTCCCTCCTCCTCCTCTGCCTCCCATCTCCCGTCTCCCCTCTGCCTCGTCTCCCCTCTCGTCTCCCTTCTCTCCTCCTGCCTCCGTCTCCCCCTCTCGTCTCCACCCTCTCGTCTCTGGTCCCTCCCCTCTGTCTCCCGTCTCCCCATCTCGTCTCCCCTCGTCTCCCCTCTGGTCTCGTCTCCCCCTCTGCCTCCCCCTCCCTCCTGCCTCTCTCCCCTCTCGTCTCCCCTCTGTCTCTTGTCTCCCCTCTCGTCTCCCATCTCCCTCTGCCTCCCCCTCTGGTCTCCCGTCTCCCTCTCTCTCGTCTCCCCTCCTGTCTCCGTCTCCCCTCTCGTCTCCCCCCCTCTGTCTCTCGTCTCCCTCTCGTCTCCCCTCCTCTCTCCGTCTCCCCTCTCGTCTCCCCTCTGCCTCCCGTCTCCCCTCTGCCTCCCCTCTCTGTCTCGTCTCCCCTCCCTCCCCTCTCGTCTCCCCTCTCCTCTCCCCTCTCGTCTCCTGTCTCCCCTCTCGTCTCCACCCTCTGTCTCTTGTCTCCCCTCTGGTCTCCGTCTCCCCCCTCTAGTCTCCCTCCCCCTCTGTCTCTTGTCTCCCCTCTCCTGCCTCCCCCTCTCGTCTCCCCTCCCATCTCCCCTCTGTCTCCGTCTCCCCTCCTGTCTCCCCTCTCATCTCTGTCTCCCTCCTCTGTCTCCTGTCTCCCCCTCTCGTCTCCCCTCTCGTCTCCTCCTTCTCGTCTCCCATCTCCCCGTCTCCCCCTCTCGTCTCTCGTCTCCCCTCATGTCTCCTGTCTCCCCTCCCGTCTCCCCTCTCATCTCTCGTCTCTTGTCTCCCCCCTCTGTCTCCCGTCTCCGTCTCCCCCTCTGTCTCTTGTCTCCCCTCTCGTCTCCGTCCCCCCTGTCTCCCGTCTCCCCTCTCATCTCTCATCTCCCCTCTGGTCTCCTGTCTCCCCTCTGTCTCCGTCTCCCCTCTCGTCTCCTCCCCCTCTCATCTCTGCCTCCCTCTCTGCCTCGTCTCCCCCCTCTCATCTCTCGTCTCCCCCCTCTCGTCTCCCCTCTCGTCTCCTCCTTCTCGTCTCCCGTCTCCCCGTCTCCCCCTCTCGTCTCTCGTCTCCCCTCCGTCTCCCCTCTCATCTCTCGTCTCTTGTCTCCCCCCTCTCGTCTCCCGTCTCCCCTCTCGTCTCTTGTCTCCCCCTCTGCTCCCGTCTCCCCGTCTCATCTCTCATCTCCCCTCTCGTCTCCTGTCTCCCCTCTAGTCTCCGTCTCCCCTCTCGTCTCCCTCCTCCCTCTCATCTCTCGTCTCCCCCCTCTCGTCTCCCGTCTCCCCCCTCTCATCTCTCGTCTCCTCCTTCTCGTCTCCCCCCTCTCGTCTCTTGTCTCCCCCCTCTCGTCTCCCGTCTCCCCCCTCTCGTCTCTCGTCTCCCCCCTCTTATCTGGAGGATCCTCTGGAAATGACGTGTCATCGTATTTGAATCACTTGTTTTGGTCGAATCGAGACGGGGAACCGGGAGACGGACGGGGAACCGGGAGACGGACGGGGAACCGGGAGACTGACGGGGAACCGGGAGACGGACGGTTTGGAAGCCTTGATCTTTGCGTGTCGGCCTTCTTGTTTGTCAACAAGTGGAGGAAGACAACAGGAGGCTCTCCAGGGCTCTGACGACCTGTCACTCACCCGGTAGCCCCGCCCTACGGCCTCTCAATGGACCCACATTCAGTCCGGAGCTGCCGTGTGATTGGTCGTCCCCCGTTGGAGGGGCGGGGCTTGGATGAGGGTTGATTCCATTGGAGTCTAAACTCAACTCTCCAGCTTCCTCATGGAACGAGGACCGTCGGCGTCCACCGGGGGGCGCCGCGATGAGATTGAGCTGATCAATACTCCGAGCCTCCGTGGGCGGGGTCAGGTGGTCACGTGACGGTCACGTGACGGTCACGTCACGTGACGGTCACGTGACGCAGCTCGCGGCCTCTCAGCTCTGGACGGAGCCAGGAGGACTTCTGCTTATTGATTACTTGATGTCCTGTTTGAGTGCTTCCTCCATCCTGTTACCACGACTACCCCCAGGGACCAATCAGCTCCTTCCAATGTAATCTACACACGGGGCGCTGGTGATGCTTTTTATACTGGTTATGCTGGTTATGCTGGTTATGCTGGTTATGTTGGTTATGCTGGTTATTCTGGTGATGCTGATTATGCTGGTTATGCTGATTATACTGGTTATTCTGGTGATGATGGTTATGCTGGTTATGCTAGTTATGCTGATTATACTGGTTATGCTGATTATGCTGGTTATACTGGTTATGATGGTTATGCTGATTTTGCTGGTTATGCTGATTATACTGGTTATGCTGATTATGCTGATTATGCTGATTATACTGGTTATTCTGGTGATGATGGTTATGCTGGTTATGCTAGTTATGCTGATTATGCTGGTTATTCTGGTGATGATGGTTATGCTGATTATGCTGGTTATACTGGTTATGCTGGTTATGCTGGTTATACTGGTTATGCTGGTTATGCTGATTATACTGGTGATGATGGTTATGCTGGTTATGCTGATTATACTGGTTATTCTGGTGATGCAGGTTATGATGGTTATGCTGGTTATACTGGTTATTCTGGTTATTCTGGTGATGCTGGTTATACTGGTTATGCTGGTTATGCTGATTATACTGGTTATCAAAGTCAAAATCAGTTTTATTTGTCAATTTTTCATGTGTGCAAACATACAGACGATTGAAATTACGTTTCTCTTCTGTCCAACATAAAGTGAATTGAATTGTGCAACATATAGACAACATAAAGTGCAAAAATAGTAAAAGAACATGTAAACATATAGACAACATGAATGGAACTAGCAGCATTCAGACATGTGAGTCTGAAGAGGACGGAGTGGGGGATGGGGAGAGAGTTCAGCTTCCTGTCAGCCTGGTGCTGTGAGTATCTCCTCCCAGAGGCTGAAGAGACGAGGGGTGGCAGGGTCACTCACAACCGCGGTCGCTTTGCGGGTGAGGCGGGTGTTGTATATGTCCTGCAGGGATGGGAGGGGGGGGAGGAACCCATGATCCTTCCAGCTGCCTTCACTATGCGCTGCAGGGCTTTCCTGCTGTGGTCTGTGCAGCTTCCGCCCCACACTGCTGGTTATGGTGGTTATCCTGGTTGTACTGGTTATGGTGGTGATGCTGGTTATGCTTGTTATACTGGTTATGGTGGTGATGCTGGTTATGCTTGTTATACTGGTTATGGTGGTGATGCTGGTTATGCTTGTTATACTGGTTATACTGGTTATACTGGTTATGCTGGTTATACTGGTTGAGCTGGTTATGGTGGTGATGCTGGTTATGCTTGTTATACTGGTTATGGTGGTTATGGTGGTTATGCTGGTTATGCTGGTTATACTGGTTATGTCGGTTATACTGGTTATGGTGGTTATACTGGTTATGGTGGTTATGCTGGTTATGCTGGTTATACTGGTTATGTCGGTTATACTGGTTATGGTGGTTATGCTGTTTATACTGGTTCTGCTGGTTATGCTGGTGATTAAAACTGTAAACTGTGGACCCTCTGGTTGGTGGACTGACCCTTTTTGAAGCGTCCAGTTTGGCATATTGGCCGTCGCCATCTTGGATCTTTGCAACCAGTGAAACAGGAAGTGGCCGCATCAGGACCGAGGAGTCACGTAGATACGCCGTCTACATCTCTGATAAACGACCTGTCCATCACCGTGTAGCCCCGCCCCTAAAGCAGGACTGACTCTGTGGACGCATTAGAGCACTAAGAGTTCAAATAGTAGCTCGTATTAAATGTTATAGTTAAATATGCAAATATGGAGGTGTGTCGGGAGAGGGTCGGGGTCGTCATAGCAACGGCAACTGTGGTTGATTTCTACGTGAACCCCTTAAAGGAGTCGGGGCTTGTAATTTAAAAATCTCAATGCCGAAATATATTTCTTTGAAGATCCGTTGATGGAAATAAATCACTTTAGATTCTAGACTCCCTCCAAAAATGTGCATTAAATATCTTTTTTTGGAAATAAACGATTTCCCGAAATTCCCTTCTCTTTCTTCCAGCGACTACGTTTGAGTATTAAATAATTTAAAATTAGGAGAATAAAAGCCTCACATGGACCCAGCGTAACATCTAAACCAGATTTTTTAGACACCAATTTATGAAATAAATATATATTTCCATTAAAACTGTTCCCACCGTTTGGCAGTAAAACGTTAATTCGCCTCCATCTTTATTTTTTATTTATTTAATTGGTTGAATGAAATGAGAATTTGAGATCTCCAGAATCCAGACTCGTCATGTGAGTCGTCGTTTCCTTCACAATAAAAGCCTCTGGTGACGTTTTTAGATGACGTTGTCGTATTTGATTATGTCATGACCCCCCCCCCCCCCCCCCAAAGCACCCCCGCTGGAAGCTGCTGCTCTCCTCGGGCTCGCGGCTGTCGGTAGGGAGGCTGCTCCTCTTCATCGATACTCCTCACAGCCCATAAACATGTCTTGTTGCTGATGGGAGGTTCAGTAGGAGCCCTCACCCTGCTGAGGACCAATCAAAACACGGATCTGGGTTCAACAACACACACACACACACACAACCACACACGCATACACACACGCACACACACACACACACTGAAACAATTTCAGAGGAGGCGATTGGTTGAACGCAACAAACCAGAAAAACTCATTTCCAGGCAATAGTGTGTGGTTGTGTGTGTGTGTGTGTGTCCTATGGGATGGAAGACATTGCTTTAAGAAGAAAACAACGATGAACAAAGTAATATTCCCCAAAATGTCACAAGTCAATATTTTACTCAAGGGAACCCCAAGATCAACACCTCTGATCAATACCTCTAATCAACACCTCTGATCAATACCTCTGATCGACACCTCTGATCAATACCTCTGATCAATACCTCTGATCAACACCTCTGATCAATACCTCTGATCAACACCTCTGATCAATACCTCTGATCGACACCTCTGATCAATACCTCTGATCGACACCTCTGATCGACACCTCTGATCAATACCTCTGATCGACACCTCTGATCAATACCTCTGATCGACACCTCTGATCAATACCTCTGATCAATACCTCTGATCAATACCTCTGATCAACACCTCTGATCAATACCTCTGATCAATACCTCTGATCGACACCTCTGATCAATACCTCTGATCGACACCTCTGATCGATACCTCTGATCAATACCTCTGATCAATACCTCTGATCGACACCTCTGATCAATACCTCTGATCAATACCTCTGATCAATCCAGGAGGAGCCTCAGAGTCTTCAGGTTCTCTCCTGAGGTTTCATGTTTTATGACTTCATGAAACCCACGAGGGGCGTCGGCTTCGTTTGGAGGGGGAGGGGCCAGAGGGAGTGACCTCATCTCACTCCTGATGTATTGATCAGTTGTATTGATCAGATGTATTGATCAGTTGTATCAGTCCTGTGAGACACGTCTCACCCTCTGACCTCGTGTGTGTGTGTCTCTGTCTCTGTGTGTGTGTGTGTGTCTCTGTGTGTGAGTGTGTGTGTGAGTGTGTGTGTGTGTGTGTCTGTGTGTCTGTGTGTGTCTCTGTGTGTGTGTCTGTGTGTGTGTGGTCATAGTAACACAGCGCTGACCTATTGAACTTTATTACACTCGACACATTGTTCTCCACTGAGCTGACCGTGAGGCTGGAGTCCATTTCCTCTGTGTTTCCTCTGTGTTTCCTCTGTGTTTCCTCTGTGTTTCCTCTATATTTCCTCTGTGTTTCCTCTATGTTTCCTCTGTGTTTCCTCTGTGTTTCCTCTGTGTTTCCTCTGTGTTTCCTCTGTGTTTCCTCTGTGTTTCCTCTGTGTTTCCTCTGTGTTTCCTCTACGTTTCCTCAGTGTTTCCTCTGTTTCCTCTATGTTTCCTCTACGTCATTCTGGTGCTTCTGAAGCTTTAATAACTCGTTGACATGAACATCCATGAACCCCGCCGCCAAAATAAAAGCTCAAACATAAAGCGAGGTGAAGCTCCAGCTGTTTCCTTGTTGCTCCTTTAACCAGCTGCTGTCTGACGAGCGTTACCATGGCGACCCGCCTGCCTCGCTGCGTCACGATAAGCACCACGAGAGGGGTGTGGGTGTGGGTGTGTGTGTGTGTGTGTGTGTGTGTGTGTGTGTGTGTGTGTGTGTGTGTGTGTGTGTGTGTGTGTGTGTGTGTGTGTGTGTGTGTGTGTGTGTGTGTGTGTGTGTGTGTGTGTGTGTGTGTGTGTGTGTGTGTGTGTGTGTGTGTGTGTGTGTGTGTGTGTGTGTGAGAGTTTGTAAATACGGAGATAACAACAGTATCTCTACACTGAGTTTTCTTTTCTCAAGTGCACACACACACACACACACACACGATGGAACAGGCCAATTAAGGAGACTGATGGAGCGCAACAAATTCAATTATAGCTCGTTGCATAATTACGTATGACGAAATTAAAGGCAGGAAGGAAGGAAGGAGGGATGAGTAGAAGGAAGGAAGGAGGGGAAGGAAGGAGGAGAAGGAAGGAAGGAAGGAGGAGAAGGAGGGATGAGTAGCTTTCAATCACTATTTCATTGATTCTGTTGCTACCATTGCTAAATGTTTCTCCCCTGAGATTAGACCTGTCTGTACAGTAAATACATTGGAGCCGACTTTCATCATAAGAAATGTCACTCATTCAGACGTCACAAGAATAATCAGTTCTCTTAAACCATCCAAAACTAAAGATACATTTGGTATGGATGCCGTTATGCTCAAAACTCTTACCAAAACACTAATAAATCCCATCAGCAATATCATCAACCTCTCAATCTCTCAGAACATGTTTCCCAGTGTTTGGAAGTCGGCTGCTGTTATTCCAGTATTCAAAGAAGGAGGTCGCCTTTCTCCCTCTAATTACAGACCAATCAGTATCCTGCCGACAATATCAAAGGTTGCAGAGAAGTTGGTAGCTGAGCAAATGATCTGCCATTTGAAAAATAGTCCCTTTGCCCTTCATCCAATGCAATTCGGCTTTAGAGCCAATTATTCCACTGAGACGGCCACTTGTTTCTTCACTGAAAAAAATCACATTTCTACTGGACAAAGGCGGTGTTGTTGGAGCTGTGTATCTTGATCTCAAGAAGGCATTTGACACTGTAAATCATTGTATTCTTTTGTCCAAATTGCACAGTTACAACTTCTCCTCAGGTACACTTAAATGGATGGTATCATATTTGCTAAATAGGTCACAGTCTGTCCAAATTCAAAAACATCAATCCGCTGCCCTCCGCTTGTCCACAGGTGTCCCACAAGGATCTGTCCTGGGCCCATTATTATTTTCCTTATATATTAATGATCTGCCATCAGTTTGTCCTCATTCCAACATTCAAATGTATGCCGATGACACCGTCATTTATCTGCATGGCAGCAATTTGGGAGATGTAGCAAAAGAACTCACTACATCCATGGCTAATGTGACTACTTGGTTAACGCAATGTTGTTTACAACTCAATATATCCAAAACTGTGTGTTTTTTACCAAAAGAAAATCTGATAGTGTAGAACCGGATGTTTTTGTATCTGGGGAGAGGCTAAAGGTTGTATCTGAATACAAGTACCTGGGAGTACTTTTTGATTCAAATCTGTCTTTCAAATCACAGGTGAAAAAAGTTTGTAATCGGGTAAAATACAATCTATCCAATTTCCGATTCTCGCGCAACTCCATGTCAACAGAGGCTAAAACATTCATGCATTCAATGGTTATTTCCCACATGACCTACTGTTTAACAACCTGGTCACATGCTAATGCCACTACGCTCAAACCATTACAGTCATTATACAAGCGGACGCTCAAAACTCTTGATAAAAAAAAAGTTCTGTCACATCATTGTCCTATACTAAAAAAATACAACTTGCTTAGTTGGGATAACTTGATTAAATATGTGCACGTCTGTCTGATGTACAAAATCATACATGGATTGACCTCTCCTCCTCTCAAACAATTTGTCACCACACGAACTGGATATCGGCTCACAAGAGGAGCAGCGAGAGGGGATTGTATCATCCCTCTCAGGAAAAGTGCTTTCAGTCACGCTGCTTTCTCAGTACAAGCAGCAGTTCACTGGAACTACATTCCAGGATCTATCAGAGAGCTACAATCATTCAACTCTTTTAAAGCGGAAACAAAGAAATGGTTCATTACTACCCAGCTCTGTCAGCACTAGACTGTAACGGCTCCTCCCTCCTCCATCTGCCCAGGTTGGACTTTCATTTTTTCTGTCTGTCAGTTGTTGTCTGTCTGTTGTCCGGTCTCTGTATGTCTTGACTTGCTGGTCGGCCGTTTGCTCCACCTGCGTGTCTTCTCTTGTCGTTCACCTGTCTGCAGTTATATATCACATTTAGTCTGTAAGCTTTTACGTTGTATCTCTGACATTATGTTTTTATTCTGTCCATTTTAACATTGTTCTCCCTTATTTTATTTGCTTTATCTGTAGATTGTATTTGTAATCTTATGTTTTTAGGTTTGTTCTTAACATCGGCAACATTGGGACTACAGATGAAAAATAGCCTCTTGGCTAACTCTGGCACATTTACTGCAAAGTTTTTATCAATGTGCACTGTCCATTTAAAAAAAAAAAAAAAAAAAAAGGAAGGAGTGGAAGTCGGGCTGTTGAGTGATCAGCAGCTGGTCGCTCGGTCCATTCGCCTCACAGTTCCATGTCAGACAAGAAGACACGCTTATCAACTCCAGTGGTTCCCTCCTATTAGAACAGGGGGACATCTCCACCCGTCACCCTGTAATTTTCGTCTACCCCCCCCCCCCCCCCAACAATTCTCGAAGCTCTGCCGTGATGCGCGCACACGGGTGAGCACCCCCCCAACATGGCTAGCGGCACTAGTCCCGCCCCCTGAAGCTGTAAACCTCGGGGAAACACTGAACTCCATCACTGTTGATCCAAACAGAACGAGGGTTCGGCTGGAGCCGACTTGAAACATACTATTGAGAAGGAGTGGAAGGAGGGAGGGAGGGAGGAGTAGAAGGAAGGAAGGAAGGAAGGAGGGAGGGAGGGAGGAGTAGAAGGAAGGAAGGAGGGAGGGAGGAGTAGAAGGTTGTAACTTCTATTGTTTCTCTTCTCTCGCTGTGTGAACCGTTCAGTGTCCGAGGTGTTTTATTATAAATGTGTGAAAGGAGGAGAGAGAGAAGAATGGAGGCGGAGGGAGAGGAGAGGGAAGAGAGGAGAGGGGAGAGAGGGGAGAGAGGAGAGGGGAGGGAAGAGAAGAGAGGGGAGGGAAGAGAGGGAAGAGAGGGAAGAGAAGAGAGGGAAGAGAGGGGAGGGAAGAGAGGGAAGAGAAGAGAGGGAAGAGAGGGAAGTTAATTAAGTCCAGCAGCGGAAGGATGAATGGAGACGGATGAGCCAGAAGGAGGATGAGAACAGGACTTTGGGGATGAGGGAGGACGGAGGAAAGGTGGAGGAATGAAGGATTTACAGAGGAGGGAGAAAGAAGGAGGGAGGGATGAAGGATGGAGGGAGTGGTGGATGGAGGGATGGATGGAGGGATGAATGGATTGATGGAGGGAGGGATGGAAGGACAGAGGAATCTGAAAAAGAGGATGTGCGCGCAACTAACGATGGGATGAGAACAGAAGATTTAAGGAAAAAGGAGAAAGGGGGATTTAGAAGAGGAGAGAAAAGGAGATGAAGTGAAACCAAAGGCAGCGCCTAGGAAAGGAGGGATGAAGAGGAACAGAAGGGGCTTAGGGATTAGGAGGCTCCCCAGGGTCCTAGGCTGAGATGTGCTCCCTGATGGAGGCTAGTCGAGAAGATGAAGGATCTCATCGACCAATCAGGCGCTCCGAACGACACGTCAACTTATTTAAACGTAGAGATTGTGGAACGAGGCTGCGTCACGCTGCAGAGACGTCACGTCAGATCTAATGTTCCACAAGATCTCAGGATGGATTCTTCCATCACGCAGTTAAGCTCCTCCCCCTCCTCCACAGCTGCTCGGGCTCTCATTAAGAGTCCATAACGACCCCTTTGACCTTTTCCTTATCCCTGGTTCTTTGTCTTGGAAGCTGCAGCAATGCAGTCATGATCTAGCCCTCCTCCTCCTCCTTAGAGCTTTCTAAACCCTCCTCTCCCTCAATGTGTCCTCCTCTATCTCCTCTTCTCCTCTGAATGTCCCCCAATAGAAATGACTGAGGATCAATAAATGGGAGTTTTACACTGAAAGGAGAACAATGGCACTTCTTATTATTTTGTTTAACAATCAAAATATTCAGACAGGAAACAGATTCGTTTTTCATTTTTGCTCAATGCACTAATCTGCACAATATATATATATATATATATATATATAAATTATTATATAATATGTTTTATTATATAAATATATAATTTAAAAAAATATATATATATATTTCTTTTATTATATTTGTGTAATATATATATATATTTCTTATATAATATTATTAATTATATATATATTTAAAAATATATATATATATAGACATGACATTAACTTTACATTTTTGTTCAATCCGCTAATCTGCACAAAATGTATATATATATATATTTATTCTCAAATAATATTTTTTTATTATATATATATATAAAATAAAATATATATGTATTTTTTTAATTATATATTTATATATATATGTATAACAGATACGTTTTTTAAATTTTTGTTCAATCCACTAATCTGCACAAAATGTAAATATATATATATTTATTCTTATATAATATTTTTTATTATTTATATATAATTTAAAAAAAAATATATATATATACAGGACTGTCTCAGAAAATTAGAATATTGTGATAAAGTTCTTTATTTTCTGTAATGCAATTAAAAAAACAAAAATGTCATGCATTCTGGATTCATTACAAATCAACTGAAATATTGCAAGCCTTTTATTCTTTTAATATTTAATAATTTTTAAATTGCATTACAGAAAATAAAGAACTTTATCACAATATTCTAATTTTCTGAGACAGTCCTGTATATACACTGCCATTCAAAAGTTTGGGGTCACTTAGAAATGTCTTTATTTTTCAAAGAAAAACACTGTTTTTTCAATGAAGATAACATTAAATCAATCGGAAATACACTCTATACATTGTTAATGTGGTAAATGACTATTCTAGGTGGAAACGTCTGGTTTCTAATTAAATATCTCCAGAGGTGTATAGAGGCCCATTTCCAGCAACTATCACTCCAGTGTTCTAATGGTACATTGTGTTTGCTAATTGCCTTAGAAGACTAATATCTGATTAGAAAACCCTTGTGCAATTATGTTAGCACAGCTGAAAACAGTTATGCTGGTGATATAAGCGATACAACTGGCCTTCCTTTGAGCTTGAAGTTTGAAGAACAAAATTAATACTTCAAATATTAATCATTATTTCTAACCTTGTCAATGTCTTGACTATATTTTCTATTCAATTTTCAATTCATTTGATAAATAAAAGTGAGTTTTCATGGAAGACACGAAATTGTCTGGATGACCCCAAACTTTTGAACGGTAGTGTATATATATATATTTGAATATACTTTTAATATATATATATTTTTTTCTTTTTCTGGAGGATCCAGTGAAGAAGACTTGATAAAGTTCTTTTCTCCTGAGGAGAAGATAATTCAGCTGCTGTGATCATGTCTCCCTCTTCAGGGGCGGCAGGGAAAGGGCAAGAGGAGGAGGAAGAGGAGGAGGAGGAGGAGGAGGAGGAGGCTCCCGCCTCTTTACGCCGTGAAGAACTCTGAGATATATTATTATATATTTATTAATTCACGCTCCCAACGCTGGACCTGTCGGCCTCTTAAAGGGACAGTACGGCCTCTTAAAGGGACAGGACGCATTTGTTTACAGTCGGGCTGTAGTACTGTCAGAACGTTCTCCTTGTTCGCCTCCTCGTTCATCTCCTATTTCATCTCCTTGTTAATAATACAACATTTATTTTATAAGGCGCCTTTCAAGGCACTCAAGGTCGCCGTACAACATTAAAAACAGTTAAGACAACCTCCTTGTTCGTCTCTTTGTTTGTCTCCTTGTCCGTCTCCTTGTTTGCCTCCTTGTTCAAAGTCCTCTCCTTGTTATCGTTGAGCGACACACGTCACATGACAGGAAGCGTCTAGTAGCGCTGTGGTTCATCTGGAGGAAGCCCCCTCGTGTCAGGTCCACTGACACGTCTAAAAGGAGGTGCAGAGCAGGAGGCGCAGAGCAGGAGCACCGGCGCGGGGAGTAGGAGATAATTGTTTCCACTGCGGGTGAAGAGGAGGCGACGAGACGGAGAGAGAGGAGAGATAAGAAGTAGAAGTGGGTTTAAAAAAAGACGTTTCATTAACGCTGAACAGAGGGAGGAGGAGGAGGAGGAGGAACACATGGCCGCATGCACCAGAGAGGGAGGAGGAGGAGGAGGAGGAACGGACGAGAAGAGAAAGGCCACAGCGTGCTCAGGCCGGAGAGGACGGGCGTGGGGGGTGAAGGTGAGAGGGAGGAAGGAGAGAGGGAGCGACGTAGGAGGCGAGTTTATCTGCATTGCTGCAGGAGGCGCAGTCAGCAGAAAAAACCTCCCAGCATCTCACAGGCTGCACGGCGCCTCCTTCAAGCTCGTGGTAGCTAGCTAGCTATCCATCTACCTATTTATTAGGGCTGTCAATCGATTAAAAAAAATTAACTAATTAATCGCACATTTTGAAATTCATTAATCACGATTAAAAGTTGTTTTTTCTTCTAAAGACTAAATCTTCTAAATGAATGAGTAATCCCTTCAGACAGCGTGTATTTTAGACACTTGTTTAATTGTATTCTTTTTTAAAGACCAAACTTCCCACAGAGCTGTGTTTTCAAAGAGGCTCCTACCTATAAAGTGCCAGCGAGGTATTTAATATCGTGGATGATAAATTGTTTCTTCAGTGAAACATCAGATTAGTAAACAAGGTGTTTTAGAGACCCCATTGGTCCTGTCATCTTTAACATGAACAGCAGAACCAGTGGCCTTGGTAAACTGACAAATATGTAATGTTAACTCTCTGGAGGCTGGGGGCATTTTCTCGATTTTACAAAACAATGTAAATTCACCTTTTAAAGTCTTTTGCATGTGACACATCCCAGTGTTTCCCCCACCATTCTATCAGGGTGAGGCCCCGCCCCCCTGTCATGTTCTCTATCGAGCCAGATTACAGCTGAAGTAATGTACGGTTCTTTTCTTAACCCTCGTGTTGTCCTGGGGTCAGAATGACCCCAAATTAAAAATGTTAACTTTTTTTGCCGTCAAAATACGTTTTTTATTCATCAATTGGTCTGAAAATAACAGGGGTTGTTCGATACTCTGCTCTTCGTGATTGACATATATTTTAGGTAATTTGATTGAATTATGGGTGATTTATTGAATTTAATAGCGCCTGTTGTCCTCTGGCAGCACAAAGTGGTGCAAGGGGCCACTTGTCCCCCAGACGGCTTCCAGAACAACTTTGATCTTGGATGTTTGATGCGTGGGGTCAAGCAATGGTTACGACAACAACAACAAGAGGTCTTTTCTCACAGGTGTTGGCCATTTCACACATTTCATTTCTAGAGACAGGCAGCACCATGAGGAGGCAGACGCGCTATACAGCACAGGAGGCTTGTGAGCTCACTTTGAATTATGTTGGGGTAAATAATGACCAGGAGGACAATGCTGAACATCATGAGGAGGAAGAATCAACGGATGAGGAAGATTCATGGTCAGAAGAGAAGGAAATGAATGATGAGGTGATGGATCCAACATACAGACCACATGCTCCTTCTTCCTCTGAAGAAGCCACTGCAGAAATGGAAGAAGGGTCTGAAGTGAAGGAACATGAAGAGGTAGGATCTGAAGCTGACATGGAAGTGGAGGAATGCACTTATCATGATGAAGAGGAAGAAACGACTGCTGAGGAAGAATCTGAAATGGAAGAAGTGTCAGAAGTGGAGGACTACACTAATTATGAAGAAGAATCAACTGATGAAGAATCTGAGGAAGAGTACCCAGCTGGAATAGAAGAACATTTCCAGTCAAAGGATGAGCGATTGATCTGGTCTTCCATCCCTCCCAGTGACGAGACATGCTGACAGCCGAGAGAGACGAGCCACCACGGCATATGCAACGTCTCGTATCCATGACATCAAGTCCACCTTTGACCTGTTGGTGCCCAAGTCTATCGAAGAGGCCGAACATGACCGACAAGGAGGGGGGACAAGTGGAGGAAGATGGATCCCGTGAATCTGCAGGCAGACGTGGGTTTGTTGATTCTCGCTGGCGTGCACCGATCCAGTAAAGAAGCTCCAGCTAGTTCATGGCATGCCGAGTCTGGGACGGCCGTTTCCCGTGCTGCCATGACACTCAAGATGTTTCATCACATCTCAAGAGTGATTTGATTTGACACACCAGAGCAGATCGTCGTGCACCAACTGAAGTAATGTACGGTTCTTTCCTTAGAGACGTCTTTGTTCTTTATTAAACTAAACGTCTGTTGTTGGTCGTCTCTCCAGCAGAAGTAATGTACGGTTCTTTCCTTAGAGACGTCTTTGTTCTTTATTAAACTAAACGTCTGTTGTTGGTCGTCTCTACAGCAGAAGTAATGTACGGTTCTTTCCTTAGAGACGTCTTTGTTCTTTATTAAACTAAACGTCTGTTGTTGGTCGTCTCCAGCAGAAGTAATGTACGGTTCTTTCCTTAGAGACACCTTTGTTCTTCCTTGAACTAGACGTCTGTTGTTGGTCGCCTCTCCAGCAGAAGTAATGTACGGTTCTTTCCTTAGAGACGTCTTTGTTCTTTATTAAACTAAACGTCTGTTGTTGGTCGCCTCCAGCAGAAGTAATGTACGGTTCTTTCCTTAGAGACGCCTTTGTTCTTTATTAAACTAAACGCCTGTTGTTGGTCGCTCTCCAGCAGAAGTAATGTACGGTTCTTTCCTTAGAGACGCCTTTGTTCTTTATTAAACTAAACGTCTGTTGTTGGTCGCCTCCAGCAGAAGTAATGTACGGTTCTTTCCTTAGAGACGCCTTTGTTCTTTATTAAACTAAACGTCTGTTGTTGGTCGCCTCCAGCAGAAGTAATGTACGGTTCTTTCCTTAGAGACGTCTTTGTTCTTTATTAAACTAAACGTCTGTTGTTGGTCGTCTCTCCAGCAGAAGTAATGTACGGTTCTTTCCTTAGAGACGTCTTTGTTCTTTATTAAACTAAACGTCTGTTGTTGGTCGTCTCTCCAGCAGAAGTAATGTACGGTTCTTTCCTTAGAGACGTCTTTGTTCTTTATTAAACTAAACGTCTGTTGTTGGTCGGCTCCAGCAGAAGTAATGTACGGTTCTTTCCTTAGAGACGTCTTTGTTCTTTATTAAACTAAACGTCTGTTGTTGGTCGCCTCCAGCAGAAGTAATGTACGGTTCTTTCCTTAGAGACGTCTTTGTTCTTTATTAAACTAAACGTCTGTTGTTGGTCGCCTCCAGCAGAAGTAATGTACGGTTCTTTCCTTAGAGACGTCTTTGTTCTTTATTAAACTAAACGTCTGTTGTTGGTCGCCTCCAGCAGAAGTAATGTACGGTTCTTTCCTTAGAGACGTCTTTTGTTCTTTATTAAACTAAACGCCTGTTGTTGGTCGCCTCCAGCAGAAGTAATGTACGGTTCTTTCCTTAGAGACGTCTTTGTTCTTGTATTAAACTAAACGCCTGTTGTTGGTCGCCTCCAGCAGAAGTAATGTACGGTTCTTTCCTTAGAGACGCCTTTGTTCTTTATTTAACAACGCCTGTTGTTGGTCGTCTCTCCAGCAGAAGTAATGTACGGTTCTTTCCTTAGAGACGTCTTTGTTCTTTATTAAACTAAACGTCTGTTGTTGGTCGTCTCTCCAGCAGAAGTAATGTACGGTTCTTTCCTTAGACGTCTTTGTTCTTTATTAAACTAAACGTCTGTTGTTGGTCGTCCCTACAGCAGAAGTAATGTACGGTTCTTTCCTTAGAGACGTCTTTGTTCTTTATTAAACTAAACGTCTGTTGTTGGTCGTCTCTCCAGCAGAAGTAATGTACGGTTCTTTCCTTAGAGACGTCTTTGTTCTTTATTAAACTAAACGTCTGTTGTTGGTCGTCTCTCCAGCAGAAGTAATGTACGGTTCTTTCCTTAGAGACGTCTTTGTTCTTTATTAAACTAAACGCCTGTTGTTGGTCGCTCTCCAGCAGAAGTAATGTACGGTTCTTTCCTTAGAGACGTCTTTGTTCTTTATTAAACTAAACGTCTGTTGTTGGTCGTCTCTCCAGCAGAAGTAATGTACGGTTCTTTCCTTAGAGACGTCTTTGTTCTTTATTAAACTAAACGTCTGTTGTTGGTCGCTCTCCAGCAGAAGTAATGTACGGTTCTTTCCTTAGAGACGTCTTTGTTCTTTATTAAACTAAACGTCTGTTGTTGGTCGTCTACAGCAGAAGTAATGTACGGTTCTTTCCTTAGAGACGTCTTTGTTCTTTATTAAACTAAACGTCTGTTGTTGGTCGTCTCTCCAGCAGAAGTAATGTACGGTTCTTTCCTTAGAGACGTCTTTGTTCTTTATTAAACGTCTGTTGTTGGTCGTCTCTCCAGCAGAAGTAATGTACGGTTCTTTCCTTAGAGACGTCTTTGTTCTTTATTAAACTAAACGTCTGTTGTTGGTCGCTCTCCAGCAGAAGTAATGTACGGTTCTTTCCTTAGAGACGTCTTTGTTCTTTATTAAACTAAACGTCTGTTGTTGGTCGTCTCCAGCAGAAGTAATGTACGGTTCTTTCCTTAGAGACGTCTTTGTTCTTTATTAAACTAAACGTCTGTTGTTGGTCGTCTCTCCAGCAGAAGTAATGTACGGTTCTTTCCTTAGAGACGTCTTTGTTCTTTATTAAACTAAACGTCTGTTGTTGGTCGTCTCTCCAGCAGAAGTAATGTACGGTTCTTTCCTTAGAGACATCTTTGTTCTTTATTAAACTAAACGTCTGTTGTTGGTCGTCTCTCCAGCAGAAGTAATGTACGGTTCTTTCCTTAGAGACGTCTTTGTTCTTTATTAAACTAAACGTCTGTTGTTGGTCGTCTCTCCAGCAGAAGTAATGTACGGTTCTTTCCTTAGAGACGTCTTTGTTCTTTATTAAACTAAACGTCTGTTGTTGGTCGTCTCCAGCAGAAGTAATGTACGGTTCTTTCCTTAGAGATGTCTTTGTTCTTTATTAAACTAAACGCCTGTTGTTGGTCGCTCTCCAGCAGAAGTAATGTACGGTTCTTTCCTTAGAGACGTCTTTGTTCTTTATTAAACTAAACGTCTGTTGTTGGTCGTCTCTCCAGCAGAAGTAATGTACGGTTCTTTCCTTAGAGACGTCTTTGTTCTTGTATTAAACTAAACGTCTGTTGTTGGTCGTCTCCAGCAGAAGTAATGTACGGTTCTTTCCTTAGAGACGTCTTTGTTCTTTATTAAACTAAACGTCTGTTGTTGGTCGTCTCTCCAGCAGAAGTAATGTACGGTTCTTTCCTTAGAGACGTCTTTGTTCTTTATTAAACTAACCGTCTGTTGTTGGTCGTCTCTCCAGCAGAAGTAATGTACGGTTCTTTCCTTAGAGACGTCTTTGTTCTTTATTAAACTAACCGTCTGTTGTTGGTCGTCTCTCCAGCAGCGTGTCATTCTGTCTCTAGTGTCGGTCACTCTTCTCTCTCCGTCTCGCCACAGAGCTCCATGCCGGCGTGTCTGCGCTCGCATCGGGGCGGAGCAACAACAAAGTCCCCTTTCCCTTCCGCCCCGCGTCACCGACACGTCGCCCTCTGCTTCTCTGTGAATATGGAGGAGCAGACGGGAGGAAGGAGGCGGACTGCCGCGGCTTGACACTCAGAGGAGTGCAACAACTTCAACGACACCGGAAGTAAACAAAGTTGCGTTAATTGCGTTAAAATATTTTAGTGCGTTAATCGCGGCCAAATTAATCGCATAGATTAACGCGTTAACACTGACAGCCCTACTATTTATACATGTATTTATTTATTTATATATTCATATATTTATACATGTATATATTTATATATGTTTGTGTTTATCTGGTTAAATCGACGTTGTTTTCATGAATGTTTTTACCGTCGTCTTTGATCTCAACTCAGAGATTCAGCTTCTTGACAAACTGATGAGATCAAAGGGAAGAGGAGATGGTGTGTTCAGGGTCTCCTCGTTACAACGTAAGACTAGAGACAACAACAACAACACAAAACATGAAGCAACCTTCTTCCTTTGATTAAATAAGTCTGGTTCAGTTAAACCAGACTCAGCCACTAGAGGGAACAGGTCACTGGAGGTCACTGGAGGTCACCCCCAGATGGAAAAGTAATGTACTACAAATAAATCAGCTGAATTAATAAAATGGCAGAACTGCAGCTCGTTAGCAGAAGGTCAGCCGAGGTCACGGCGTCTCCTACTACCCGGCTAACGGAGTTTAATCAGCCTCGTTAGGGCTGAAAATACAGCGGAGCATAAACACACAATACTCTGATAATAACAACATTTGCTTCTTCTTCTTCTACTAGTTATATGTCTTCTTCTTCTTGTACTATTTCTTCCTCTTCCTCTCCTTGGAGCCTTGGTGTTTATCTGCAGTGTTTTTGTCCCCTTCAGTATTTTAACAGGTTTGTAGTTCTTGACTTTCCTTTAAATACCAGCGACACCGCAGTGGAGGCCATGAGTCAGCACTCAGCATCACTTCTTAAGAGACTAGAGACTAGACTAGAGACTAGAGTCAAGAGACTAGAGACTAGAGTTAAGAGACTAGAGACGAGTCAAGAGACTAGAGACTAGAGTCAAGAGACTAGAGTTAAGAGACTATAGACTAGAGTTAAGAGACTAGAGTCAAGAGACTAGAAACTAGAGTCAAGAGACTAGAGACTAGAAACTAGAGTTAAGAGACTAGAGTTAAGAGAGTTAAGAGACTAGAGTTAAGAGACTAGAGTTATGAGACTAGAGTCAAGAGACTAGAGACTAGAAACTAGAGTCAAGAGACTAGAGACTAGAAACTAGAGTTAAGAGACTAGAGTTAAGAGAGTCTAGAGTCAAGAGACTAGAGACTAGAGTTAAGAGACTAGAGACTAGAAACTAGAGTCAAGAGTCTAGAGTCAAGAAACTAGAGTCAAGAGACTAGAGACTAGAAACTAGAGTCAAGAGACTAGAGACTAGAAACTAGAGTTAAGAGAGTTAAGAGAGTTAAGAGACTAGAGACTAGAGTCAAGAGACTAGAGTCAAGAGTCTAGAGTCAAGAGACTAGAGACTAGAGTTAAGAGACTAGAGACTAGAAACTAGAGTCAAGAGTCTAGAGTCAAGAAACTAGAGTCAAGAGACTAGAGACTAGAAACTAGAGTCAAGAGACTAGAGACTAGAAACTAGAGTTAAGAGACTAGAGTTAAGAGAGTTAAGAGACTAGAGACTAGAGTCAAGAGACTAGAGTCAAGAGTCTAGAGTCAAGAGACTAGAGTTAAGAGACTAGAGTCAAGAGACTAGAGACTAGAGTTAAGAGACTAGAGACTAGAAACTAGAGTCAAGAGTCTAGAGTCAAGAAACTAGAGACTAGAGACTAGAAACTAGAGTTAAGAGACTAGAGTCAAGATACTAGAGACTAGAAACTAGAGTTAAGAGAGTCAAGAGACTAGAAACTAGTCAAGAGACTAGAAACTAGAGTTAAGAGACTAGAGTTAAGAGACTAGAGTCAAGAGACTAGAGACTAGAGTTAAGAGACTAGAGACTAGAGTCAAGAGTCTAGAGTCAAGAGACTAGAGACTAGAGTCAAGAGACTAGAGACTAGAAACTAGAGTTAAGAGACTAGAGTTAAGAGACGAGTTAAGAGACTAGAGACTAGAGTTAAGAGACTAGAGACTAGAGTCTAGAGACTAGACTAGAGTTAAGAGACTAGAGTCAAGAGTCTAGAGTCAAGAGTCTAGAGACTAGAAACTAGAGTTAAGAGACTAGAGTTAAGAGACTAGAGTCAAGAGACTAGAGTTAAGAGACTAGAGTCTAGAGACTAGACTAGAGTTAAGAGACTAGAGTCAAGAGTCTAGAGTCAAGAGTCTAGAGTCAAGAGACTAGAGACTAGAAACTAGTCAAGAGACTAGAGACTAGAAACTAGAGTCAAGAGACTAGAGACTAGAAACTAGAGTTAAGAGACTAGAGTTAAGAGAGTTAAGAGACTAGAGTCAAGAGACTTTTGAAGTATTAGTTTTTCAAACAGCAGCTGCAGTAATGATCTCTCACCCATATTATATATGTATGTATATATATATATATATATATATATATTAGGGCTGTGAAACGATTAATATTTTTAATCAGGTTAATCAAAGGTTTCTGTGGATTAATCATGATTAATCCCATATATACATTCAGGGTTTTTCCTGGGTCAAAATGGGTCTTCGGTGCTCCCAAAAAACCGTCTGTCCGTTGAGTGAGTGATCAGCAGCTGGCCGCTCGGTCCATTCGCGCACCTCACAGTTGCTATTGATCAGACAAGAAGACACGCTTATCAACTCCAGTGTTTCCCCTCCTATTATAACAGGGGGAAATCTCCACCCGTCACCCTGTAATTTTCGTCTACCCCCCCCCCCCCCCCCCCAACAATTCTCGAAGCTCTGAGTTAACGCGTTATTTTTCACAGCACTAATATATATATATATATTCAATTCAATTCAGTTTATTTATATAGCCCAATTTCACAAATTACAAATTTGTCTCGGAGTGCTTTACAATCTGTACACATAGACATCCCTGCCCCAAAACCTCACATCGGACCAGGAAAAACTCCCAAATAACCCTTCAGGGGGAAAAAAAGGGAAGAAACCTGCAGGAGAGCAACAGAGGAGGATCCCTCTCCAGGATGGACAGAACAATAGATGTCATGTGACCAGAAGGACAGATTAGAGTTAAAATACATTCAATGAATATGACAGAGTGTATGAATAGTTCATAGTCGGCATATTCCACGATGGAGACCTCCACCATCCATCAGGCAGATGGCGGTGGGGAGGAGGAGTGGGCGGAGTCTCAACAGGACAGTGGTGTAGTCGGTAGCAGGAATTCCACGACCCAGACCTCGATGATCCATCAGCAGATAGGATCTATGCCGTCTCATAGGGTCCGATGACCCCATGAGACGTGAAGTCAAAAGGACTCCGGGGAGAAAGCAGAGTTAGTAACGTGTGATTGAGAGATGAAAATTCATCCTTAAGGAGAGAAAAAAGAGGAGATAGGTACTCAGTGCATCCTAAACGTCCCCCGGCAGCTATAAGCCTATAGCAGCATATCAAGGCTGGACCAGGTGAACCTGATTCAGCCCTAACTATAAGCTCTGTCAAAGAGGAAGGTCTTCAGTCTACTCTTAAACGAGGTGACTGTGTCTGCCTCCCGGACTGAAGGTGAAGCTGGTTCCATAGAAGAGGAGCTTGATAACTAAAGGCTCTGGCTCCCATTCTACTTTTTAAGACTCTAGGAACTACAAGTAGTCCCGCATTTAGTGAGCGTAGCTCTCTAGTGGGGCAATATGGTACTACAAGCTCCTTAAGATATGATGGTGCATCACCAATCAAGGCTTTGTACGTTAAGAGAAGAATTTTAAAAGTGATTCTTGATTTTACTGGGAGCCAGTGCAGAGCAGCTAGTGCAGGAGTGATATGATCTCTTTTCTTAGTTTTAGTGAGAACACGAGCTGCAGCATTCTGGATCAACTGGAGGGACCTAAGAGATTTATTAGAGCAGCCTGATAATAAGGAGTTGCAGTAATCCAGTCTCCAAGTAACGAACGCGTGAACCAATTTTTCTGCATCTTTTTGAGACAAGATGTGCCTGATTTTGAAATATTACGTAGATGAAAGAATGCAGTCCTTGAGATTTGCTTTACGTGGGAGTTAAAGGACAAGTCCCGATCAAAGATAACGCCAAGATTCTTTACAGTGGTGTTGGATGCCAGGGCAATGCCGTCTACAGAATCCACATCACCAGATAATTGATCTCTGAGGTGCTCAGGGCCGATTAAAATTACTTCGGTTTTGTCTGAGTTTAACATCAAGAAGTTGCAGGTCATCCATGTTTTATGTCTTTAAGACATGCTTGAATTTTACCGAGTTGGTTGCTCTCCTCTGGTTTTATCGATAAATATAGTTGAGTATCATCTGCATAACAATGAAAGTTTATGGAGTGTTTCCTGATAATATTGCCCAAAGGAAGCATGTATAAGGTAAATAAAATTGGTCCAAGCACAGAACCTTGTGGAATTCCGTGATTAACGTTGGTGGTTATCGAGGCGTCATCGTTTACAAATACAAATTGAGATCGATCTGATAAATAGGATTTAAACCAAATTAGTGCCGTGCCTGAAATGCCAATCGACTGCTCCAGTCTCTGTAACAGGATGTCATGGTCAATGGTGTCGAATGCAGCACTAAGGTCTAACAAGACCAGGACAGAGAGGAGTCCTTTATCTGCTGCCATTAAGAGGTCATTTGTAATTTTCACCAGTGCCGTCTCGGTGCTGTGGTGTTTTCTAAATCCTGATTGAAATTTCTCAAATAAACTATTATGATGTAGAAAGTCGCACAACTGATTTGCGACCACTTTCTCAAGGATCTTGGAGAGGAAGGGGAGGTTAGAGATCGGTCTGTAGTTAGTCAACACCTCTGGATCCAGAGTGGGCTTCTTCAGGAGAGGTTTAATAACAGCCACTTTGAAGGAGTGTGGTACGTGGCCTGTTAGCAGAGACACATTGATAATATCTAATAGAGAGCCGCCAATTAAAGGCAAAACGTCTTTAAGCAGCCTCGTCGGGATGGGGTCCAAGAGACAGGTAGACGTGTTCGAAGTAGAAACTGTTGAAGATAATTGGTCACGGTTGATGGGAGAAAAGCCCTCCAAATATACACCAGGGCATACAGCGGTTTCCAAGGCCATTCCACTTGAGGACAGATTGGCACTGGTTATGGGCAAGAGAATATTAATCTTGTCCCTAATAGTTAAAATCTTTTCATTAAAGAAGTTCATAAAGTCATTACCACTGAGGTCTATAGGAATGCTCGGCTCCACAGAGCTGTGACTCTCTGTCAGCCTGGCTACAGTGCTGAAGAGAAACCTGGGGTTGTTTTATTTTTCTATTACTGATGAGTAATAGGCTGCTCTGGCATTACGGAGGGCCTTCTTATATGTTTTAAGACTATCTCGCCAAACTAAGCGGGATTCTTCGAGATTAGTTGAACGCCATATGCTCAAGCTTTCGTGACGCTTGCTTCAGTTTGCGGGTCTGAGGGTTATACCAGGAGCAAACCTCCTCTTCCTCACTGTCTTCTTCTTCAGAGGGCTATCGAGTCCAGTGTCATTCTCAGAGAGCCTGTGGCACTGTCAACAAGATGATCAATCTGGGACGGACTAAAGTTAGACCAGGAGTCCTCTGTTATATTGAGACGTGGTATCGAATCAAATGCAGAAGGAATCGCTTCTTTAAATTTAGCTACAGCACTGTCAGTTAGACATCTGGTGTAGAAACTTTGACTAACGGTGTACACCCGGTAGTATAAATTCAAAAGTTATGAGGTTGTGGTCTGACAGAAGAGGATTCTGTGGGAAGACGTTCAAATGCTCAATGTCAACGCCATAAGTAAGAACAAGATCAAGCGTGTGGCCAAAGCTGTGAGTGGGTTTCTGTACTCTCTGACAGAAGCCAATCGAGTCCAACAAGGAGATGAATGCAGCACTAAGGCAATCATTATCAACATCCACATGGATATTAAAATCTCCAACAATAATAACTTTATCGGTTTTAAGAACCAAACTTGATATAAATTCTGAGAATTCAGATATAAACTCTGAATATGGACCTGGTGGCGGTACAGAATCACAAATCGAATTGGCTGTAGTGTTTTCCAGGTTGGATGTGAAAGACTAAGAACAAGGCTTTCAAATGAGGTGTAGTGTAATTTTGGTTGAGGATTAATTAATAGGCTCGATTCAAAGATGGCTGCTACTCCACCTCCTCGACCGGTGCCTCGAGGAATGTGAGTATTAATATGACTTGGAGGAGTCGATTCATTCAGGCAGACATATTCTTCATGGCTCAGCCAGGTTTCAGTTAGGCAACATAAATCAATGTGATTATCTGATATTAAATCATTTAGTAACACAGCTTTAGATGACAGAGATCGAATATTTAGGAGACCACATTTAATAGACCTGTTTTGTTGCACTGCTGAAATAATGGTGTTAACTTGTATAAGGTTATTGTGTACGACGACTCATCTGCTTACTTTTGATTTATTTAATTGAAGTGGCCGTGGGACAGACACAGTCTCTACTCTAGAGTCATGGGTGGGTAACTGCTCGAATGGAAGAGCAGAGAAGGGTGTTAAACTACAACTCTGCTCCCGGTTCCTGATCTGAACCCTGGGTTGTCATGGATTAAGTCCGTGATCAACTTGGTCATATTCGCAGAAATGAGACGCCTCCGTCCAACGTGGGATGAATGCCGCCTCCTCATCAGATCAGGTTTTCCCCAGAAAGTCTTCCAGTTGTCTACGTAGCCCACATTATTCGCTGGGCACCACCTCGACAGCCAGCGGTTGAAAGACGACATTCGGCTATACAATTCGTCTGTCTGCAAATTTGGGAGAGGGCCAGAGAAAACGACGTGTCCACAACGTCTTGGCATAAGCACACACCGATTCCACATTAATTTTAGTGACTTCCGACCGACGGGCTCGGGCGTCATTACCACCGCGTGTATTACAATCTGACTGTATCTCCGCTTGTCCTTAGCCAGCAGCTTCAAACAAGACTCCACGTCGCCCGCTCTGGCCCCCGGGAGGCACACGACTCTGGTCCGCGGCTTCGCTAACGTCACATTCCTGACTGTAGAGCTCCCGATAACCAGGGTGTGTTCCTCAGCGTGTCGCTGAGCAGGGAAAACTGGTTGGAAACGTGAAGTGGTTGGTGCACAGCGGGCTTCTGTGTAGACTTACTACTCCTGGAACAGGTACCCAACCACCCGGCTGCACGGTTACCGCCGGGGCACAGCTAGCAGCTGACTGTAGCTCCGCGCCGACTACGGGAGAGGGCGGGCTAACTAGCATAGCTGTCTGAGCTTCGATAGCGCGGAGCCGTGCATCTAACCCACTTAGACCTGCCTCCAACCTAGCAAATAAACTACACTTGTTGCATGTATCGTTATCATTAAGGGAGGCAGGGGGATAACTATACATGAGACACACTGAGCAAGAGGAGCGGGAGGGAGAGAAGAAGAAGTCATGCTCGCTGCTGAGCAACCAGAGCTTACGGGAAGAGTGAGATGATGCGTTCAGGAGCAGCTGGGGAAAAAAAAAAATATGTGTATGTTATTTCTTTCTCTGGATTAATCTGCCGGCTCCACAGAGCCTGTGAATGAATCTCTCACTGCGTAGCAAAGATAAAGCCATCAGCAACGCTCTCACTCCCAAAGTAACGGCGCCACAAGTCAGGAGGGGGGAAAAACAATGAGGTCACATGGTCACCGGACTGGAATCTCTAGTCCTTGTGGGCGGGGCTTATTCTGGTCTCAGTGGTCTCTTTAAGGCTGACCCCCCTGTGAAGGACCATGGAGAGACCGTCTTACAGTACCACCTGTTCTGAAGTACCTGGAGGGAGGTAGTGGAACAGGAAGAGGAACAGGAAGTGGAACAGGAAGAGGAACAGGCTGGAGGTCCCTAGTCTGATTTGACACCGTCTGCTGAGGTTCTGGAACACACCGTACCAGCTGGAGGTGGTTTGTGTTGTGCGCTCCAGAAAGTGTCAACAAAGAGTCAACAACACAATGTCAACAACAAAGAGTCAACAACATAATGTCAACAACACAATGTCAACAAAGGGAACAATGGAAACGGTCCCGGCGTAAATGCATTCAGTTTGGTGTGAGATATGAGTGTATTTACAACCCATCATCTATCCATCATCTATCCATCCATCTATCTATCCATCATCTATCCATCCATCATCTATCTATCCATCATCTATCCATCCATCTATCTATCCATCATCTATCTATCCATCATCCATCTATCCATCATCTATCCATCCATCTATCTATCCATCATCTATCCATCCATCTATCTATCCATCATCTATCCATCTATCCATCCATCTATCTATCCATCATCTATCCATCCATCTATCTATCCAGCATCTATCCATCTATCCATCCATCTATCTATCCATCATCTATCTATCCATCATCTATCTATCCATCATCCATCTATCCATCATCTATCCATCCATCTATCTATCCATCATCTATCCATCTATCCATCCATCATCCATCTATCCATCATCTATCCATCCATCTATCTATCCATCATCTATCCATCTATCCATCCATCTATCTATCCATCATCCATCTATCCATCATCTATCCATCCATCTATCTATCCATCATCTATCCATCTATCCATCCATCATCCATCTATCCATCATCTATCCATCCATCATATATCCATCTATCTATCCATCATCTATCCATCCATCATATATCCATCTATCTATCCATCATCTATCCATCCATCATCTATCCATCCATCATATATCCATCTATCTATCCATCATCTATCCATCTATCCATCCATCATCCATCTATTCATCATCTATCCATCTATCATCTATCTATCCATCATCTATCCATCCATCATATATCCATCTATCTATCCATCATCTATCTATCCATCATCTATCCATCCATCATATATCCATCTATCTATCCATCATCTATCCATCCATCATCTATCCATCCATCATATATCCATCTATCTATCCATCATCTATCTATCCATCACCCATCCATCTCTCTCCTCATTGACCCACATGACCCTGAATGTCTCACATTGCCTTTGATCTTCTGTTCTCTCGGTGAAGGATCTCCATCCCGTCGGCTTGTTCACATTTGTTTGTTTTTATTTGTCTTAGTCACCTTCTCCTTTGTTAGAGAAGATCTCTCCCTCTCTCTCTCTCCCTCTCTCTTTCTTTCTCTCCCTCTCTTCTTCATTGTCTTCTCTGGTAACTCTTTGTTCTCTCTCCAGACCAGACGATGAATCCCATGACCCAGCTGTACTACAAGAAGGTGAGTCCACACACACACACACACACACACACACACACACAAGCCTTCAGCCCCGTGTGTTTGCCCTTCAGGCGACCTACTCGCCGTACCGCGACCGCATCCCGCTGCAGATTGTGCGGGCGGAGGTGGAGCTGTCTGCGGAGGAGAGGGCCTACCTCACCGCAGTGGAGAAAGGTACGGGTTCTCTAGCTGACGGGTTCTCTAGCTGGTTATCTAGCTGACGGGTTCTCTAGCTGACGGGTTCTCTAGCTGGTTCTCTAGCTGACGGGTTCTCTAACTGACGGGTTCTCTAGCTGACGGGTTCTCTAGCTGATGGGTTCTCTAACTGACGGGTTCTCTAGCTGACAGGTTCTCTAGCTGACGGGTTCTCTAGCTGACGGGTTCTCTAGCTGACGGGTTCTCTAGCTGGTTCTCTAGCTGACGGGTTCTCTAGCTGACGGGTTCTCTAGCTGGTTGTCTAGCTGACGGGTTCTCTAGCTGACGGGTTCTCTAACTGACGGGTTCTCTAGCTGGTTCTCTAGCTGACGGGTTCTCTAGCTGGTTCCCTACCTGCCCCCCCAGGCGACTATGCGGGCGTGAAGCACGCGCTGCGCGAGGCCGAGGTTTACTACAACATGGACGTGAACTGCCTGGACCCGCTGGGCCGCAGCGCGCTGCTCATCGCCATCGAGAACGAGAACCTGGAGATCATGGAGCTGCTGCTGGACCACGGCCTCCACACGGGCGACGCCCTGCTGTACGCCATCCGCAAGGAGGTGCTGGGCGCCGTGGAGCTGCTGCTGTCGCACCGCCGGCCCAGCGGGGAGAAGCAGGTGAGGGGGGGGGGGCGTGTGTGACCTTGTGACCTTGTCACTTCCTCGTGACCTCATCACTTCTTTGTGACCTCGTCACTTCCTCGTGACATCTGAGGAAGCGAGCACGTTGTCTTTTAGGAGAAGAAAGAGGATAAAGGATGAATATCTCCTGCAGTCTGTTGTTATTTGTTATGTAGGTCAGTCCCAGAGGGAGCGAGTCCTCCTCATCACCAGGAGACGCAACGCCGACACACACACACACACACACACACACACCTTTTGGGCCTTTCTGACGATGTGTGGAGGAGTGACAGAAAAGGAGGAGGAGGAGGGAGGAGGAGGGAGGAGGAGAGGAGATAGGGAGGAGCAGAAGATGAGAGAGGGAGGAGGAGGAGGAGGAGAAGAAGAGGAGAGAGGGAGGAAGGAAGAGGAGAGAGGGAGGAGGAGGAGAAGAGGAGAGGAGGAGGAGGAGAGAGGGAGGAGGAGGAGAAGAGGAGGAGGAGGAGAGGAGGAGAGGAGGAGAGAGGAGGAGAGAGGAGGAGAGAAGAGGCGGGAGAGGAGAGGAGGAGAGGAGGAGGAGAGGAGGAGGAGAGGAGGAGGAGGAGAGAGGAGGAGAGAGGAGAGGAGGAGGAGAGAGGAGAGGAGGAGAGAGGAGAAGAGATGAGAGGAGGAGAGAGGAGGAGAGAGGAGAGGAGGAGAGAGGAGGAGAGGAGGAGAGGGAGGAGGAGAAGAGGAGAGAGGGAGGAGGAGAAGAGGAGGAGAAGAGGAGGAGAGAGGGAGGAGGAGGAGAAGAGGAGAGAGGGAGGAGGAGAAGAGGAGGAGAAGAGGAGGAGAGAGGGAGGAGCAGACAAACCCAGGCATCAGGAGGTCAGACAATGTTTTTCGTGAGTCGTGTTCGACGCCCAGTTTGGGATCTCAGTCGACGTCTCGTTGTTTTTGATTGTTTGTTCGTCACATCTTTTGAAACAATGGGGCGTTTTAATGAGTATAAAGGTCTTTCAACTGGCATTCATTTCTTCTCGTAACATGGCATATTTTCAAAATAAAGTTCAATTTTCACAGAACACAACTTTGTTAGGTTCAGGAACTTCGTTAAGTTTAGGAAAAGAAAAAACTACCGAAGTGACGTTAGTGGAGGGTCAGAGCGAACAAATACCCTAATACTGAGGGAATCTTTATCTTTATTTATTTTGTTTTTGCCGTCATTTTGATTATTATGATTTTAATTTCGACTTATTTTTATTCTCACTTTTATTTTTATTTTGACTTTTATTTTTATTATGATTTTTTATTTTTTTTGACTTCAATAAAAAGAAAAAAAATTCATCTTGACTTTTATTTTAAACATATTTTTTATTATGACTTTTAGTTTAATTTGGACTTTTTTTATGCCATTTTTTATTATGATTTTTTTGTGACTTTTATTTTTATTGTGACTGTTTTTAATTTGGACCTTTTATTTCATCATGACTTTTATTTAAATGTTGACTTTCTTTTTATTTGCCTTTTTTTAATTATGACTTATTTAAATTTAGACTTTTTTTATGATGACTTTTATTTTGATTTAGACTTTCATTTTTATTATGACTTTTATTTAAATGTTGACTTTTTTTTATTTGACTTTTTTTATTATGACTTATTTTAATTTAGACTATTTTTTAAACTATGACTTTTATCTTAATTATGACTTTTTTTCTTTTCATCATGACTTTCTTTTAAATTTGGCCTTTTTTGTATTTGGCTTTTTTTATTATGACTTATTTTAAGATTGACTTTCATTTTTATTTTGACTTTTATTTTAATTTTGACTTAAATTTTTATTCTGACTTATTTAGATATATTTTTTTCATCATGACTTTTATTTGTATTTGTATTTACATTTTTATTCTGACTTTTTTTTAATTAATGAATTTTATTTTTATTCTGACTTTTATTTTAATAATGAATTTTATTTTTATTTCCATTTCATTATCCATACCGCGTATCCTCATTCGGGTCGCTAATAAGTCAAAGTATTAACTTAATAGTAAAAAAAAAGAAAGAAAGATGTGGCTCAGCGTCATCTGTCAGGAATGAGGAGCGTAGAGGTTTCCAAACTGAGGCTCTTGGGCCCTTTTTAGGCCCCTTCACACATCTGAAGGGTCGTGAGAAGATTCATGAAGAACACGATACTCTAGTGAGCTGAGGAAGTGATTTCCTCATTAAGTTACATGATCGTCGGCCGTATTGATTTAAATGTTAAAACACTGATATGACTGTTGTCTTTTAATGTTGCCCGTAAAGCGCCGAGCAGAGAGAGTACACGTCTCCTTCTGGTGGTTTTATTCACTCAAATCACTTTCATTAGATTCATCATTTTACCAAAATGCTAAATTATTCCTCTCCATCTCCTTCTCTCAGCGTTATGTAACATCAGATATCAGTAACCTGGATCCAAATGCAAGGTGTGATTTCATAAAAGGTGTTGTTGTTGTTGTTTTTCTCGAGGTTCCCTCCCTGATGATGGACAGCCAGTTCTCAGAGTTCACCCCGGACATAACTCCCATCATGCTCGCTGCTCACACCAACAACTACGAGATCATCAAGCTGCTCGTCCAGCGGAAGGCGAGAACCCCGAGCCACCGATAAGAACCCAATAATCACGATGTAAAGGTTGTTTGTTGGTGACTGTTGTGTCCCTGTGAAGGTCACCATCCCCGGACCTCACCAGATACGATGCGACTGCATGGAATGCGTCTCCAGCTCCGAGGTCAGTCATTACTCCTCTTTGGTTTGGCAGGAAATCAAGATGACAATTCACAGCAATTAATCCCGTTGTGCGCCAGGTAGAGACGTAGAGACGTTGTCCTCCGCCTGTCCTCCTCCTACGACTCTTGTTGAAGAAGACTTGAATCATGATGGAGTGGTCTTACAGAAATAATGAGGAGGAAAAACACAATTGAAATGTTTTGGAAACGGAGAAAAAAAAAAGTTGGAAATCTTCTGGTAGCTTGGATCGTTTAAAGTTAAATACTCTAAAGAATAATGAATAAAATAACAATAGTCACAACTTTATTGTCCAAACATAATATAAACATAAACATTGTAGCACAAACATTGTATCACAAACATTGTAACACAAACATTGAAACATAAACATTGAAACATAAACATTGGGGCGACTATGGGTGAGTGGGTAGCAGGTCCGTCTTTCCATCAGGGGGTTGGAGGTTCAATCCCCGCCCTAGTCGATGTGTCCTTGAGCAAGGCACTTCACCCTGAGTTGCTCCCTGTAGCTGCTCTACAGTGAATGAATGTAACAGGACTGTAAGTCGCTTTGGATAAAAGCGTCAGCCAAATGACATGTAATGTAATGTAACATAAACATTGAAACGTAAACATTGAAACGTAAACATTGTAGCACAAACATTGTAACATAAACACTGGAACATAAACATTATAACATAAACATTGTAACATAAACATAAACGTTTTAACATAAACAGTGTAACATAAACATTGTAACATAAACATTGTAGCAAAAACATTGTAACACAAACATTGTAACAAAAACATAAACATTGTAACATAAACATTTTAACATAAACATTGTAGATGTAACAGGAGGAGATGATTCTGTTTGTTGTTGTTCTTCAAAGAGCTCTAGGGGCCACCAGGGGGCCACCAGGGTCCCGGTGGGGGTCCCAGGCCCTGACGGTCTGCATCTTTCTCCTCGCAGGTCGACAGTCTTCGGCACTCGAGGTCTCGCCTGAACATCTACAAGGCGCTGGCCTCGCCCTCCCTCATCGCGCTGTCCAGCGAGGACCCCATCCTCACGGCCTTCAGGCTGGGCTGGGAACTCAAGGAGCTCAGCAAGGTACGGGCCCCTACAGGTCCACCAGGGCTCCTACAGGTCCACCAGGGCCCCTACAAGTCCACCAGGGCCCCTACAGGTCCACCAGGGCTCCAACAGGTCCACCAGGGCCCCTACAGGTCCACCAGGGCTCCTACAGGTCCACCAGGGCCCCTACAGGTCCACCAGGGCTCCTACAGGTCCACCAGGGCCCCTACAGGTCCACCAGGGCTCCTACAGGTCCACCAGGGCTCCTACAGGTCCACCAGGGCTCCTACAGGTCCACCAGGGCCCCTACAGGTCCACCAGGGCTCCTACAGGTCCACCAGGGCCCCTACAGGTCCACCAGGGCTCCTACAGGTCCACCAGGGCTCCTACAGGTCCACCAGGGCTCCTACAGGTCCACCAGGGCCCCTACAGGTCCACCAGGGCTCCTACAGGTCCACCAGGGCCCCTACAGGTCCACCAGGGCCCCTACAGGTCCACCAGGGCCCCTACAGGTCCACCAGGGCTCCTACAGGTCCACCAGGTCCACCAGGGTCTTAATGTGATTGGCAGGAGAAGTTCTGGAGCTCCTGCCGACCCGTCGTGAACCTCCTCCTCCTCCTCCTCCTCCTCCTCCTCAGGTGGAGAACGAGTTCCGCCAGGAGTACGAGGAGCTGTCCCAGCAGTGCAAGCGGTTCGCCAAAGACCTCCTGGACCAGGCCCGGAGCTCCCGGGAGCTGGAGACCATCCTGAACCACCGGGACAACGACCACAGCGAGGAGCTGGACCCGCGGCAGAACCACGACCTGGCCAAGCTCAAGCTGGCCATCAAGTACCACCAGAAGGAGGTAGGTCTCACTCTGGACCGGGTCTCACTCTGGACCGGGTCTCACTCGGCACCGGGTCTCACTCTGGACCCGGTCTCACTCTGGACCTGGTCTCATTCTGGACCGGGTCTCACTCTGGACCCGGTCTCATTCTGGACCCGGTTTCACTCTGGACCCGGTTTCACTCTGGACCGGGTCTCATTCTGGACCGGGTCTCACTCGGCACCGGGTCTCACTCTGGACCCGGTTTCACTCTGGACCCGGTCTCATTCTGGACCCGGTCTCATTCTGGACCCGGTTTCACTCTGGACCCGGTTTCACTCTGGACCCGGTCTCAATCTCACCGGGTCTCGCTCTGGGCCTGCTGCGCTCTCATTGGCTCATAAGAAGAAGCTGTGTGTCTTATGAATGACGTCATCACTCCTCTCTCCTCATCCCTCTCCCCTCATCCCCTCTCTCCTCTCTCCTCATCCTTCTCTCCTCATCCCCTCTCTCCTCTCTCCTCATCCCTCTCCCCTCATCCCCTCTCTCCTCTCTCCTCATCCCCCCTCTCCTCTCTCCTCTCTCCTCATCCCCTCACTCCTCTCTCCTAATCCC
>NC_079408.1:2463429-2468429 GCF_029220125.1 Pseudoliparis swirei
ACTCTGCACCTGTATGCCTCAACATTCACACCCTCTGTCCCTCCTCCCTGGCCTCCTCTGTCCTCCTCCCTGGCCTCCTCTGTCCTCTTCTCTGGCCTCCTCTGTCCTCCTCTCTGGCCTCCTCTGTCCTCCTCTCTGGCCTCCTCTGTCCCTCCTCTCTGGCCTCCTCTGTCCTCCTCTCTGGCCTCCTCTGTCCCTCCTCTCTGGCCTCCTCTGTCCTCCTCTCTGGCCTCCTCTGTCCTCCTCCCTGGCCTCCTCTGTCCTCCTCTCTGGCCTCCTCTGTCCTATCTGCTCTCCCCTCAACTAGCTCCTTCTCACTCATGCAGCCTAACTCTGCCACAGACACTCTCCTCTCTTCCCTGTCTTCATCTCTTGATTCTCTTTGTCCTTTTAAGACACGACCGGTTCGGAAATCCTCTCCTCTCCGTGGTTGTCGGACTCGGTGCTCTTGAGCCACCCTGCGAGCGACGGAAAGGAAATGGCGAAAAACGAATCAAGCGGAAGACTTGCTCTTCTATCAATCTCTTCTCTCCTCCTTCTCTTCCTCTATATCTGCAGCCAAAAGCTCTTTCTACCTGACCAAAATTCAGTCTTCCTTCTCTAACCCCAAAAAACTCTTCTCTATCTTTTCCAACCTCCTTGATCCCCCCTGTCCCCTCCTCCTTCCACCCTTCTGCCACTTTGTCGACTACTTTACAAACAAGATAGACGACATCCGCTCCTCCTTTACTAATCCATCTTCTATCTCCTCACCAACACTAACTTCTTCATCCCCCTCTCTTTCCTCTTTCACCCCCTTGTCTCCCAATCAAGTTCTTAGCTTGGTGACCTCCGCCCGACCGACCACCTGCGCCCTTGACCCCGTCCCGTCTCCCATCCTCCAGGCTATTGCTCCTGACCTTCTGACCTTCCTCACCCATCTTATTAACAGCTCCCTCTCAACTGGCTGTTTCCCTAACTCTCTGAAGGAGGCGAGAGTCAACCCTCTCCTGAAGAAACCCACGCTTGACCCGTCTGAAGTCAGCAACTACAGACCGGTCTCTCTTCTTCCTTTTCTCTCCAAAACTCTGGAGCAAGCTCTCTTGAGCCAAGTGTCCTCCTATCTCCACAGTAACAACCTTCTTGACCCTCACCAGTCTGGATTCAAGGCCGGCCACTCGACAGAGACTGCCCTCCTTGCTATCTCTGAGCAACTTCACACTGCTAGAGCAGCCTCTCTCTCCTCTGTCCTTATCCTTCACTCTGCTAGAGCAGCCTCTCTCTCCTCTGTCCTTATCCTTCACTCTGCTAGAGCAGCCTCTCTCTCCTCTGTCCTTATCCTTCACACTACTAGAGCAGCCTCTCTCTCCTCTGTCCTTATCCTTCACACTACTAGAGCAGCCTCTCTCTCCTCTGTCCTTATCCTTCTCGACCTTTCTGCAGCATTTGACACCGTGAACCACCAGATCCTTATCTCTTCTCTTCAGGACCTGGGGATCTCAGGCACTGCACTCGCTCTTTTCTCTTCCTACCTTAACGACCGCACTTACCGGGTAACGTGGAGAGGATCTGTGTCTGATCCTTGTCCTCTCACTATGGGGTTCCTCAAGGCTCCGTCCTGGGTCCCCTCCTCTTCCTCTCACTGTGGGGTTCCTCAAGGCTCCGTCCTGGGTCCCCTCCTCTTCCTCTCACTGTGGGGTCCCTCAAGGCTCCGTCCTGGGTCCCCTCCTCTTCCTCTCACTATGGGGTTCCTCAAGGCTCCGTCCTGGGTCCCCTCCTCTTCCTCTCACTACTGGGGTTCCTCAAGGCTCCGTCCTGGGTCCCCTCCTCTTCCTCTCACTATGGGGTTCCTCAAGGCTCCGTCCTGGGTCCCCTCCTCTTCCTCTCAGTATGGGGTTCCTCAAGGCTCCGTCCTGGGTCCCCTGCTCTTCTCTCTGTACACAAATTCTCTCGGCTCTGTTATTCGTTCGCATGGCTTCTCCTACCATAGCTATGCTGATGACACCCAACTGATCTTCTCGTTTCCACCGGCCGAAACACGGGTGGCGGCGCGAATCTCTGCCTGTCTGACCGACATCTCTCAGTGGATGTCTGCTCACCACCTAAAGATCAACCCTGACAAGACCGAGCTACTATTCCTCCCAGGGAAAGGCTCCCCCACCCATGACCTGACTACCACCTTCAACAGCTCTGTGTTGGCCCCTACCCTGACTGCCAGGAACCTCGGGGTGACACTCGACAGTCAACCTGACGGCCAACATCACTGCGACAACGCGTTCCTGTAGGTACATGCTGCACAACATCAGGAGAACACGTCCTCTTCTTACTCAGAAGGCGGCACAGGTTCTGGTCCAGGCTCTGGTCATTTCACGCCTTGACTACTGCAACTCCCTCCTGGCTGGTCTACCTGCTAAGGCCATCCGACCTCTGCAGCTCATCCAGAATGCAGCAGCTCGACTGGTCTTCAGTCTCCCGAAATTCACCCACACCACTCCGCTCCTCCGCTCTCTTCACTGGTTACCGGTGGAGCAGCATCCGCTTCAAAACACTGGTTCTTGGTACCGTGCTCTGAACGGATCGGGCCCCGTCTACATCCGGATATGGTCACACCGTACACCCCGGCACGTTCGCTCCGCTCGGCAACAGCCAATCGTCTTGTGCCTCCTGCACCTCGAGCTAATCACTCTACATCCAGACTGTTTGCTGTCCTGCTCCTCAGTGGTGGAACGAGCTCCCCACTGACATCAGGACAGCAGAAAGTCTCTACATCTTCACCGGAGACTGAAAACACATCTTTAGACTATATCTGGATTAAAACACAGATTTGCATTTCAGTGGCACTGGGATGGCACTTATTGTGGTGCTTTTGTGGTTCGACTGAGTTGAGGAAGTGTTGCTTCCTGTGTTCTTGTAGTTCTTAGTTTGTACTCTAGGTTGAAATGCACTTATTGGAAGTCGCTTTGGATAAAAGCGTCTGCTAAATGACATGTAATGTAATGTAATGTAATTTAATCCTGCAGTAATGAGAGCCCTTCAAAATAAAAGAAACACAGATAAATAGAACTACACAGAGGTAATCAGTAAATATATTTGGCAGCGCTACTCCTCTCCGTAGTAGAAACTTAAAGTTCAGTCGTGTTTTTTTCCACCCTCGACTATAATCACACGCTGGAACAATAGAAGCGCCGCGAGAAAGAACAATAGAAAACATGACTGTTGAATTATTGATTATTGACCTGATGCTGGTCTGAAGAACAGAAGAAACGAGATGCCGAGGAGATGTGAACTGTGTGTGTGTGTGTGTGTGTGTGTGTGTGTGTGTGTGTGTGTGTGTGTGTGTGTGTGTGTGTGTGTGTGTGTGTGTGTGTGTGTGTGTGTGTGTGTGTGTGTGTTGCAGGCTTCATCTGGGCAGAGATCAAGGAGATGTGGGACGGGGGATTCACGGAGTACATCCACGACTGGTGGAACCTGATGGACTTCGCCATGAACTCCCTCTACCTGGCCACCATCTCGCTCAAGATCGTGGCCTACTTCAAGGTCGGGACCCACCTTTGACCTTTGACCTTTGAAGGAAAAAGGGGGAACACGTAGACGGAGGCTCTTCACTTGGATGCAAGAAATACTTTCACAGCACAGCTTTCATCTTTAATGATGATCTGCATAGATGTCAAATATATATATCTGTTTCTTAAAGATCTATGGTGTAGGCACACACACACACACACACACACAGACACACACAGACACACACACACAGACACACACACACAGACGCCAGACGCCGGGCCATCTGCAGCAGCTGTGAGTCACTGATGATGGCGGGTGGCCCTCCTACTCACATCCAGCACACACACACACATTTAAAGTGTGCACAGACACACAACTGTATACTTATATGCATTCAGTAACACACACACACACACACAGGAGCAGCAGCTGGAAGCAGGAGCCCGTCAACATGTACGCGTTCGAAGGGAACGTTCAGTTTTTGCTCGTTACTTGTATGAGGAATTTTCAAAATAAACCTCAGTGCTCAAGAGAAAACTCTTTTTTTCCTTTCAAAATAAAGCTCCGTGTTCAAAGGAGCCGTAGTTTCTGCTCGTTACGTCGATGATGTTCTTTCAAAATAAACCTCCGTGTTTAGGGGAACTGTTCTGTTTCTGCCTGTAACGTGCATACAGTGTATTTTCAAAATAAACTCCCACGGTGGGTTCCCTGAACACGTTGTCTCCCCTCCAGTACAACTCCTCTCGGCCCCGGGAGGAGTGGGAGATGTGGCACCCCACCCTGATCGCCGAGGCGCTGTTCGCCATCGCCAACATCTTCAGCTCGCTGAGACTCATCTCCCTCTTCACCGCCAACTCCCACCTGGGACCGCTGCAGATCTCACTGGGCAGGATGCTGCTGGACATCCTCAAGTTCCTCTTCATCTACTGCCTGGTGAGAGCATTCCCCTCCTCGCCACCAGGGGGCGGCCCCTCCGGTTGTATAGAAGTCTGTGCTTCATGTGTTAAAGCTGCATTCCCCTCCTCGCCACCAGGGGGCGACTCCTCTGGTTGTATAGAAGTCTGTGCTTCATGTGTTAAAGCTGCATTCCCCTCCTCGCCACCAGGGGACTCCTCTGGTTGTATAGAAGTCTGTGCTTCATGTGTTAGAGCTGCATTCTCTCTCCTGACCACCAGGGGGCGACTCCTCTGGTTGCATAGAAGCCTCTGCCTCATGTACCACGTGTTTCCTGCTCAGGTGCTGCTGGCCTTCGCTAACGGCCTCAACCAGCTGTACTTCTACTACGAGACGAAGGCCTCGGAGGAGCCCAACAACTGTAAGGGCATCCGCTGTGAGAGGCAGAACAACGCCTTCTCCACGTGAGTACTGTCTCTTTAAGAGAGCTTTCATGGTGTTCTTTTCTCATTGTTTTGCCTGATATGATTCAAAGTTTAAGTTGAGTGTTTTTATTAAAGGTTAAAAGTTGTTTTGGCCGATTTCTAAACCTCAGGACGAATAATAACGACTTTATTTTA